>NC_080720.1:28895851-28998351 GCF_019097595.1 Hemibagrus wyckioides
CAATAATTCGTTCATTTTTAATTTACTTTCAAACAATTTTTTACAAAACTCATTTGTATGCCATGTATTGTTTTTAAATGATTCACATATTTTCACGTGATTTTTTTTTTTTTTCATTTTTTTGCCCCCAATGATTCATTCATTTCTTTTCATTTATTCTCAGTTGGGTTTTTTATATAATTCTTTTGTTTGCCAAGTATTGTTTTTAAATGATTCATTTATTATCACATCTGAGCACCTCAAATGATTCATTCAAATGATTCATTTATGTTCACCTGCAATGTTAGTGTTCACATAAATGATTCATTTTTTTTTTGTAATTACTCACACATCACATGTTAAAAACCTCATGGTGACAAGTGAACCGAATGTTATTTTCCTGTTAGGGCCCGCCTTCCACTTCCAATCAAACCCGACACCACAGTCCTCCCTGAACATTATATCTCTCGCCTCCATCACATCAGCGAGGCGCTCTGATTGGCCATGGCGCCGGCCGAGTGATTGAACGCTATTAAAAAAAAACGTGAATTCTTCCTCATGTCTCGAACTCTGCCAGCACTAACCACAACTCTGGCTCCGGATAGAACCGGGAAACTCTTCAGTGTGGAAATGGAATTTTAATAAAGGTTTCCATTTATGATGTTAGCCTTGTGGAAAGCAGAGCAAGCGTGCTGGGCTGTTTTTGGAAATCCGCTCGTGGATTACAAGCGATTTTGCTTCTGAACCCTGAACCGAATAGTTCTAAAGCAAAAGACGAAGAGGGAAAGGAGGGAAGAAGGAAAAAAAAGGGAAACAAAAAAGAGAAGTGTTATTTTGTGCTCTAAACCTTGCGCAGCAACTTTTCCCAAATCTTATTCCGGTCCAAAAATTGAATTTAGGTGCAAACCCAATTTGTTCAGATTATATCCTCTTCCAAGCTGGCTTCAAAAAGGAGTCATTTGTTCATGCGCGTTTAGCTCTTCGTCGGTGAATCACATTAGGCTTAAGGTGTGTGTGTGTGTGTTTATTTTAATTACACTGCACACGCCACTGTGTAGGTTCCTTCCCGATAACGAAGGCTTCGTTTTATACACTCCAGTTCCTCGGATCTGAAGAGGGAACGCA
This sequence comes from Hemibagrus wyckioides, assembly GCF_019097595.1. Taxonomy (NCBI): domain Eukaryota; kingdom Metazoa; phylum Chordata; class Actinopteri; order Siluriformes; family Bagridae; genus Hemibagrus; species Hemibagrus wyckioides. Next base: position 28,896,956 of record NC_080720.1, read on the forward strand.
AAAGGTCCATTGGCACTTTGACATTTTCGAGACATTTTTGACATCGACACAGTCCACTACCTTGACCTTTCAGCAAATTAGACCATAAAATGTTTACTGTCTGACAAATCTCGGTACACAGTTTACCTTTCACTTCGGCATGGCCTAATTAAAAAGGTGGCTAATAAAATCTCCCAGCGCTCTGTCACCTTCTCCATAGAATTCCCGCCTAATTGACAGATGAGACGGCTCGAGGAGACACGGACGCTAATCTCTATACAAATATAATGAATAATGGAGTGAGCTGAAGGAAACTTGGCAGTTTTCAGCTGCAGTATTTATGTGCCAACAGAGATGTGTCTGGATTTATATTTATATATATATATATATATATATATATATTTTGGTGGGGTTTTTTTTCTTCGCCGTTTCATTTAACAATCCGTTTAATCACGTCGAAGAATTTAGGAGGCCTGGAAAAAGCACACCCTGATGAAACATCCCCTCCGTATCTCGAAATTGTAACTTCCTGTAATTTGAAGCACGATTTCTTTTTTTTTTCTTTTTTTTTTCAGAAGCTGTCTCGTTAGGAGTTTGATTAGAGAAATCAGAAGTAATGCACGGCTTGTAGCAAACATCATTTCCTCCCCGAGTTTCCCTCATCGCACAGCACCTAATACATTTAAAGCGCAGGGAAAAAAGGGTTTATCGTTAAAAGCCTTTTTCCACAATTCACATGGCATTCCTGCTAGATTAAGCCATATTTCTTATTTTAGTGGCCATTAGTTGACAAGATAAGGTCGTAATTTAGACGTATTCCTCGCAACTAGTACTTTAATGTTTGTTTTTTTTCTTCAGCTGTTTTATTACATCTAGGACATGTTACTTGTGCCTTGCATTTTTCACACGTAGCTAAGAAAGCTATTTTTTTTGTTGTTGTGCTCATTCCAACTGTCCTTCCCTCTATCTTTTTCTTCATAAAGTGAAGAGAATGGACTGCACAGCCGAGTTCGAGGAGTTCTTCGCTAAAAGGAAGATGGCCGACAGCGAGAGCCATGTGGTTAGCATCGCTGAATATTTGCAGCGTGCCGACACGGCCATCATCTACCCCGAGGCTCCGGAGGAGATCGCCCGCCTGGGCACACCCGAGGGCCCCGGGCACGAGGAGAACGGTAAGGACGCGTCACCCTGCATACCCGAGTGTTTACCTTCTGAGAGAGGTGCAGCTGTTAGGGCGCTGAAATCAGATCCTTATCCTCAGGGAGAGTCGGGCCAATTGCACACACATACCTCACTCATGAGGAAAGAGGAAAAATTAGACATGGAAAAGACCACCAGTTGGACGGAGCCAAAATGGTGTGATACTCAAGACTCGTTCACAGGAGTCATTCATGAGGTCAAAACTGAGAGTATATAAACTGCAGCATAACAATCTACTTTAAATAATATAACAGGCTCGAGATACTGACATTTGACTCGAGTCTTTAAGCATGATGTCATCCTGCTTCTGCTCAGACTTAAATAATTCAGATTAAATATCAGTTAACTTAAGTTAAATTTATGTTTTTAAAGTAACATTTCGATGGATTATTTATTTATTTATTTATTATAAATAAAGAAACTAATAATTAATGTTTTATTAACATTTTATTATATATAACAATTTTTAAATTTATCATTCCCCCCCTTTTTTTTAATCTATGTGCAATGCTCAGTGTGTGCATTCAAGTGTATGTGTGCATGCATTACTTCATGTACATATTAGTGTGTGTGTAAGAGAGAGAGAGTGATTGTGTGTGTGTGTGTGTGTGTTTAGGGTTACCAGTGCCAGGCCTGACGATGGCACTCAGTATAGCAGATTGTAGAGATACCTCCCATACCAGTCTGGGCATAGTGCCAATTAGCTGCCATTGATTTGCTGACCTTTTGGCCCACTGCCCCTTCCCATGCTTCCTCCCTCCTTCACTTACTCACTCTCTCTCTCTCTCTCTCTCTCTCTCTATCCCTCGTTCCTTCTCTCCACCACAGACCTGCCACCTGGAACTCCAGATGCTTTTGCCCAACTGTTGACCTGCCCCTACTGCGACCGGGGTTACAAGCGCTTGACTTCCCTGAAGGAACACATCAAGTACCGGCACGAGAAGAACGAGGAGAACTTCGCCTGCCCTCTGTGCAACTACTCCTTTGCTTACCGCACTCAGCTGGAGAGACATATGGCCACACACAAGCCTGGACGAGATCAGGTGAGCATCACATGCCCTGCCCTCCCTCCCTTACTGTATTTCGCTCATGTACTCGCTCTCTCATCCGCTCTCTCTCTCTCTCCCTCCATCTCTCTCGCTCTCTCTTTCCGCTGCCAGCTCCGCTTCTATCTTCACCCTCTCAATTTGCCAGCCTTTCATTAACTCTCTCTCCCTGCCACACATATATACGGCCTGTGACTTTATACATTATTTCTAATGTGCTGTATTCCCATGAAGAAAAGAGATCATTTTGATTGGCGATCGTTATTAATTTTTCATGGCATTTTGAAGATGCAGATCTTTTACTGGTAATAGCCTTAATAGAGGCCTAAATGGCTTTTTGATGGCCTGCTCATATGATTCTGCAGTCTTATGTTCACGATCGAATGATTGTTTTAATTTCCAATTTAGAAATTTCATCTGCACTTTAAATTTACTCTCATTTTTTTGTTAATGTTCTTTAAAAATCATTGCGCCGCCCAATTAGATAGTATAGTCTCAGTTTTTTTTTTGGAAAATAGCAAACGTCGGCTTTAATGGCAGGTAGAGTAAAATCTTTCGTTCAGTTTTACTCGGTGTACAAGAGTCGTTCTCTGGGTTCAATCTTCAGTCGCAGAACCGCAGCAAACGATCCCCAGATGAAGCGGCGCATCAAAACCCCAAACCCCCCTCCATTTAATTGTTTGCTATTCGGCTCATGCGGCACGTTGCAGTTGTCTTTCATCTGCGTGAGATAATGTTCCAGCTCTAACGGAGTGATTTAATACAATGTGGACTGGCAGCTTGCTCACCTGCCTTCCCCAGTCTGCTCAAAACATGAGCAGATGGCCCATTCTCCTTGTGTACCCTGCTAATCCACAAATTACTTCCTATTTATTGTTTTTTTGTTTGCGTACTTCCTTCACATAGAAAGACTTTCCTGTTAAATGGTCCCCCTGGTCCCACTTCAGTTTTTGTCACGATGCTAAAATCGGATAGTGTTAGTGGAAATCAGTCGTCCAAATGCACCGGCTCGATTGGCGGCTGCTTTTGAGGGTTTCTACACCCTCTGATTTCCTGTTTAGTCATTTTATGGCCACTCCCCCCCTCCCCCTCTCCCCGCCCGCCTGCCTGACCGCCCGCCCACCACCTCACATTTTCTATATTAATCACAAACAAACACACACTTCATGACTAACTCGAGAACAACACGAGTCACATGAGTCACTCTGTGTTTGAGCATTACGAGGGTGTTCCCCAATATTCTCTACTAAATTACAGTAAGAACGCTAACCAGTCTTGCCAAATCGTACAGCATGGGGAGTTACTCACTGTCAGCCAATCGTATGCAAAAATTCAATCAGGTCCTCCGCCCACAACATGGCTAACACGTCACATGGGGCTGAAAAAAAGCCCCCTCATTCTGCACTGCCATTCACAATTAAAGCAAAAGGATCATGTTAATGGTGGCATGGATAAACCCTACCTCCATCCTCATGGGGTGTTTATAAGAAGAAAAAGCATTGGGGGTAGTGGTGGTGGTCGGTAGTGGTGGTGTTCAGGGGGTAAAGCAGCTGTTGCTGTTTGTTTATGCAACTCAGCAACATACGAGCGAGTAGTGGGGTACCTCCCTGGCGCAGAGCCGCTTGGCTCCACCGCTTGATCTCGGAAGGTTGCTGCTGTTTGAACAATCCTCCCTGTGTCCTGCCTTTACGCCATCTGTCTCCTGCCGGAATGCGAGCCCAGTTGTCAGAGCAGATCATGGGCGGCTCCTCTCGCCACCGCTTGCATACCCTTTGTGTTCTCCCAGCCATTTAACATATTCACCTCCCACTCAGAATTAATTGTGCACGCCTGGTGCGCCACTGCTTCCCCACACTTACGCGCCGTATTGTTGTTGTTGTTATCGCTATTATATTTAGATTTTTTTTTCTTCCACGGGGCCCCGCTTTGAATTGCAAATTGGCGTGGTGCCGATGTTTTATCTTTTGAACGGAACGACCTACGTGCTGTACTCACATGTTATTAAAGAGTCTAAACGTCCTGGAAATTCACATCCAATTATCAAACTGTAACATTTACCCAAGCCCACCTTTTTTGAATAATTAACTTTATTTTCAGGTACATTGAGGGAAGGCTTCGTTAAATATGCAGGATCTCGTCCGAGTGATTATCCCAAATTAATTAAAGTGGAATAGATTGCCTTCTCTAATGAGGGAAAAACTCTTTTTAAAAAAAGGAGCCTTTTATTTATTTCCCGGCGCTGCCAGATTCTAAAGCCATGCTTCGCTGGCACGCAAGTCAGGAAATTAAAAGGTATGTAGTTCTCTATTATCATGGCCACACTCGTGCTGGCTCAGTGAAGCTGCAAGAAAAGCAAGATGCTGCATTACAACGTGAGCCATTTGGCATGTTGTGCTGTGCGCTGATTGTGGTTACGTACCAAACTCTTCCTCTGTTCTGTTTGTGAGGAGCTCATGTAAATACCCTCTCTTCCCCAGCACCAACTGCTGAACCAGGGAGCTGGCAACCGCAAGTTCAAATGCACAGAATGTGGCAAGGCCTTCAAATACAAGCACCATCTGAAGGAGCACCTGCGGATCCACAGTGGTGGGTAGCGATGGGCCCATGCGCTCGCTTTGAATATTCATTACCTCCAGTTAAGATTGTTCTGTACTTCAGAAGATGTACAAAAATCAATCTTTGTAAGCGGGCAGAGACAAAAAAAAAAAAAAACAACAAAGGATGAATAGTGTTGTTTTGTTGGCTTTGGCCCATCTCACTCAAAAGGGAACAGTTTAATCAAAATGCCAGATGCTTTACTTTGTTAATCATTACATAAAGCAGTTATATTTGATTTTCTTTTTAGCCCAGTATTGATTGTTATTAGATTTTGTTCTAGGAAGAATGCATTATTCACATTCAGTGCAGCACTGCTGGAATTTAAACACAGTATATAGAGACAGAATTCTAATATGTTTTCTCTTTGCCTTGCAGGGGAAAAGCCGTATGAATGCCCAAACTGTAAGAAGCGATTCTCTCACTCTGGGTCCTACAGTTCTCACATCAGTAGCAAGAAGTGCATTGGCCTGATCACAGTTAACGGCAGGATGAGGAACAACATGAAGCCCGGCTCCTCTCCAACCTCCGCCTCCTCCTCTCCAACCAACACTGCCATCAGCCAGCTAAGACACAAGCTGGAAAATGGCAAGCCCCTCGGCCTCCATGAGCAGTCCAATCACCTCAACATTAAATCGGAACCACTGGACATCAACGACTATAAGCTGATAATGGCCTCACATGGCTATGGTACACCAGGCCCCTTCCTGAATGGTGGGCTGAGTGGAGGGAGCCCACTAAGTGCCCCTAACTCCCAGAGTCCCCTCCAGCACTTAGGGATGAGCATGGAAGGACAATTGCTGGGGTACCCGTCTTTAGGGAACAACCTAAGCGAGGTGCAGAAGGTGCTTCAGATAGTAGACAACACAGTATGCCGACAGAAGATGGACTGCAAGCCAGAGGAACTTTCCAAGCTGAAGGCCTACATGAAGGAGCTGGGCTCCCAAATTGAGGAGAAGAAACCAGGGCTGGGATCACCCGGGGGCCCCCAGACAGGTCTTCCAGTCATCAGCCACAATGGTGCAACCAAGAGCATCATTGACTACACACTCGAGAAGGTCAATGAAGCTAAAGCATGCCTCCAGAGCTTGACCACGGACTCTAAGAGACAATTTAGCAATATCAAGAAGGAGAAGTCGAATCATACGATAGATTTAGGTACAGAGGATAAGTTGCACGAGAACAACTTAATGTTTACATCCTTTTCTTGCCAGTATTGCAAAGAAGCTTTCCCAGGTCCCATTCCACTGCATCAGCATGAGAGGTACCTGTGTAAGATGAATGAAGAAATAAAAGCCGTACTGCAGCCCAATGAAAACATCACGCCTAACAAGCAGGGCATGTTCTCAGAGAAGCATGCCCATTTGTTCTCCCCAATCATCTCTGAGAAGGGCATTACTAGCCCCATCAACCCTTACAAGGACCACATGTCAGTGCTCAAAGCATACTTTGCCATGAACATGGAGCCCAACTCAGAGGAACTACTGAAGATCTCTATAGCAGTCGGCCTTCCTCAGGAATTTGTGAAAGAGTGGTTTGAACAGAGAAAGGTATACCAATATGCCAATTCCAGAACACCACCTTTAGATAGGAACAATATGGAGATCGGTCTGCCTGCCACTAATCACATGCCCAATAAGGACTCCATGAACGCTCGTTCCCCTCTATCTTTGGTCAAACCTATGGACCGAATGACGTCGCCCGCCACCCCCGAGCTACATAACAACATAAACAACTGTGACATCCCCCTCAGGCTTTCTAAAACACCCCACTTCCCTGGCCCCAGGCAACTTGGTGAGAAGTTGGACCACTCCAGGAGCAACACGCCGTCTCCACTGAACTTGTCCTCCGCCTCCTCCAAGAACTCCCACAGCAGCTCTTACACGCCCAACAGCTTCACGTCCGAGGACCTGCAGGCAGAGCCACTGGACCTCTCACTACCAAAGCTCATGAAAGAACCCAAACATGTGCTTTCTGTCAAGAGCCGGCCCAAGCCCAGCAGTGTCCCCTTAGACCACAACCCCATCACATCACCCCGGGAACATCTGGAAGAGCCACTCAATCTTGCATACCTGTCCAAGAAAGAGTTTGGGAGCCCCAATGGTAACCTGGAGAAAAGCACTAGCCCCATGTTTGGCATTAACCCTTTCTCTGCCAAACCTCTGTATACTTCCTTACCCCCTCAAAGTGCGTTCCCTCCAGCCACTTTCATGCCCCCAGTTCAGGCCAGTCTCCCAGGTCTCCGGCCCTACCCCACACTTGACCAGATGGGCTTCCTGCCACACATGGCCTATACCTATGCAGCAGGAGCTGCCAGCTTTGCTGAGATACAGCATCGGAGAAAGTACCAGCGGAAGCCAGGGTTTCAGGTAAACAATCCTTGAGCTCCTGAATCTCATTTTGTCAATGCCTGCATGTCTGTAGTGTGCTCTGGATCTTTCTGCTGCTAATTAAAAGGTACTTAGAGTGAGAGAGAAGAGCTCACCTGCCGCCGCCTTTAGCAGCGGAAGAGCACAGTGAGGGATAAATGTTGGAGAGGCAAGAGCTTGAGATAGAATAGACAAACAGCTGTGCAGTGGCCTGTAGCACTGCTAGCTCCTGTAGCATGCGTCATTAGCATTAGCACTGACTGGTAGTTTTAGCGTTCACGACAAGGGAGGGCTTGTGTTACCAGACTCCGGTGTCTAGTGTCTGAGTGGATAAGGGCAGGAAGCGTTGCCTTGCCAGATGCTCCGAGCACTCCTCACTGTGTCAAACTGCATCTGTTGTGTTTGTCATAATGTGTGTGTGTACGTGGACTTTGTGTGTATGTGTGTGTGTGTGTACCTCTTCTAGTCACACACCCACGTTTCTTCTCTCAGGTGTACTCAAGTAACAGGCATGAAAGTGAGACTTAATGACTTACAATGAACCCTTAAGACTCTCAAAGACCTCAGCTCAGCGTTTCCCTCCACAAGCAGTCTTTCTTCCCCCCGTCTTCTTCCCCACTTCTCCCATCTTTCTGTATCTGTTTCCCCCCCTCATTCTCTCTTTTCTTTTGTATCTCTAAAGAGAGGAAAGCCAAAATGAGTTTGAACATGTGGATTAATAATGCACGCTCGCCGTGTTCATTACAGCGCAGCGCTGAAGGCTGTTTAACATAGAGGGAACCGTTCTGATAAAAAAGTATTAATAATGTTTCCTATTCTAAGTTATTAAATTAGATTTTAAAAATACAGCTACGGGCATTTAGCTCAAATTGATTGCGGAATGATAGCATGGCTCTCTTAAAAAGCCCGGCGTAGCCATGTCTGAGAATCATTGTCAGACCGGAGCAAGTACTCTTAATGAGGGCAACGGCGCTACACAATTTTGGTTCTTTAGTGCACCTCTTGATTTAATCATTACCGCTTGGAAATTAGAAGACTGTGGCAATATGCCCTGCCAAGGCTTTCTCTTATTATTATGACCCTCTAATGCAATAATACTTTTTTTTCCCCTCATTAATTGAAGTTTTAGCCTATCGGGGTAATCTTCTCTGTAAAGAAAGAAAGAGCAGATAAATATAGCATTAACACTCTTTCATGTATAAAATTAAACCAAATTTGAATGCAAATATATGGAGAAAGGTGATATTAAGCGTATGCGGAGAAAGAGAGAGAGCTCATTTGTAATATCCGGCCTTTTTATGCATTTTCTACTCACAAACATTTTAATGTTTAATTTAGAAGATGGGCTCTAGTGCAAACGTAGGCCGCGTAATGAATCCACGACTGAGATTTTTTCAGATTCATTAAAAAAAAGCATGCAAGGAAATAATAAAAGTGGTTTGGATGATTTTTTTTGTTTGTTTGTTTGATATTTAAATAAAAGCAGTATTCCCCTTAGCTACGGGATACGGGATTCTAAATCGGAGATCTTTCTGTTTTTCAGGGGGAGTTGCTAGACGCCACGCCAGACTATCTCTCCAGCCTGGATGACATGACAGACTCAGACGCCTGTCTGTCCCGGAAGAAGATTAAGAAAACAGAAAGTGGTATGTACGCGTGTGACCTTTGCGACAAAACATTCCAGAAGAGCAGTTCCCTCCTAAGACACAAATATGAGCACACAGGTACATACTGTTCCAGACACTTATTTTACCCCATGCTTATTTATTTTACTTCCTGTTTGTCTAATTAAACCCCCCCTGTTTTTTCCTCTTAGTAGTCCTTTTTTTCCCTGCTTATTTTTTCCGAGTTCGGTTTCGTTGTTCACTTTTTTCTTTTTTTTTTCCTTTTTTAAATTGGATGTGAATGGAAAACTAACTTATTTCTTTCCTACTGACAGGGTGAGAGGAATTGTAGTTGAGAAAAATGTGAGGAAAAATTATTTAAAACGAAATTAGTCAACAGACTATTTTTTTTTTAAACTTTTTTTCTTATTCATTCGATTGACCCAGTACTTCTATTAAATATTTGCAGAACTCTCTCCTTTGGCATTTTTTACCCGACTTCAGATCAAACAGCGATGATCTATAACCTTTATCTGTAATATTCATATTCTTTTAAATTGGCCGTATATTATACATCAGAGTGGCGGGGTAAGAAAAGCGAGGCCTCTCGTTCGCCACGCCGCTATTCTTTCACTCGATTGCATCACGCCATACTGGTTGAGGAATCTGCTGGCATGAATACCATCTCCCTCCTTCTTTCTCGGAGGTGTACTGCATGTTGGTACGCAGCATTCCTGTGCTATTTGTGCTCAGCGATTGGCCAGATGTGCGTGTTCAAGTGCGCCACTTCACGAGTGCTATCTTGGGTTCGGTGAAATGCCAAAGAAGAGCGTGTGTGTGATCTGTGTCAGACATACGGCCTGAATGTGCTCAGTTGGTCTAAATCCAAACGCTCAGAACAGAGGAAGGTTTGGGGACAGATATATAAATATAAATATAAATATATATATATTTATATATATATTTATATATATCGACCCTGCCTTGCCCCTTTTCTCTGCTTGCGTTTTTGGTTAATTTCGTCGTATGATGTCATGAAATCTCACCCCATCAACAGCCGACCTTCTTGCTTTCCCATCGCATCCAATAGCATTCCAGCAAAAAAAAACACCAAACAAAACGAAATAAGAAATCGTTCTACCAATCTGCATCACCATGTGCGGCGCAGAGCCACTGTAGGAGACTGCAGTTCAATTTCAGCTTTTATTTGTTTGTTCCTTTGCAGCAGTCGGTGTGTTTGTTTGGTTTGCGTCGGTTTATTTATGTTGCATTTCTGGCAGTGAGGCTCTTCTGCTAAAAAACCCCAAAGTGTGTGTGAGTGTGTGTGTGTGCGTTTCCGGTCTCTCATGCTTCACCTCTAGGAGGGAATTTCAGAAAGTAAACTGACAAACACTCGCACTGATCGTGCTGGTGTGTGTGTGTGTGTGTGAGAGAGTGTGAGTAAAACACCCCAGAATTGAAACCAGAGTAGCCAAACATGCAAGCACTTCATAACATATATAAGTTACATTTGTTCATTTTTCCATCACAGTCATTTGATTTCACCCTTTTTCCACATCATTTTTGAGTACTACATTTTGTTTAGAGTCTCCGAGGTTCAAATTTTCGACTCAAAGCACCGCGTTGTCTTTGTGTGTCTCCGCAGGTAAAAGGCCGCACCAGTGCCAGATCTGCAAGAAGGCGTTCAAGCACAAGCACCACCTGATCGAGCACTCGCGCCTTCACTCGGGTGAGAAGCCGTACCAGTGCGACAAGTGCGGCAAGCGCTTCTCACACTCGGGCTCGTATTCGCAGCACATGAACCACCGCTACTCCTACTGCAAACGTGAGGCCGAGGAACGCGAGGCTGCTGAGAGAGAGGCACGTGACAAGGGGCGTCTGGAACCCAGCGAGCTCCTCATGAACCGGGCCTTTCTTCAGGGCCTGACGTCACCCGGATACCCCGAGCACCAAGAACGCGATCCGATCCTACGTGACGGCATCAACGGCGGCACCAAAGAGCCGGACGGAACCTACGGCAAGCTGGGGCGCAGGGAGGACGAGTTCGAGGAGGAAGAAGAAGAGGAGAGCGAGAACAAGAGCGTAGACACGGATCTGGACACGGCACGGGACGAAGAGGACAACGGCGAGCACTCGATGGACGACAGCTCGCTGGATGGCAAAACCAAATCGGACCACGAGGACAACCCTGAGGACGGCGTCTAATAAGACTACTGTGTTGTGTGTTCTGCAAGCTTCCCCTCCACGTCTTTTCATTTCTGTCGGTTGACTTTTTTCTTTCGGTGGCCACCTGAACAGACGAGCTTCTGGATTTGCGCCAGACTGATTAAAAAAAAAAAAAAGAAAAAAAGAAAGAAAGAATGAATCCAGTCAGGGAGGGGAGGGGGAAACGGGTGAGAAGCTGCATTATGCAAAAATGAAACAAATGAAATATTGAAATATGTTTTTTTTTTTTGTTTGTTTTTGTTTTTTTTAAAATGTACAGTATTAAGGCCTAAAAACTATGTGTGGTGCTACCATCTTAAAAAAAAGAAACCCTGTGTTCCATAGTATTTATAGCACAAAACTAGTAACTTGTACAAAAAAAAAATTGCACTCCGCTTCTATAATCACTACAAAAATAATAAAAAAGTATTGCCTATGTATATTTATAGTGTTGAAGAAAAAAAAAAGAAGAGGCTGCGGCGTGTTTGCTGCAGGTTGTCAGTATTATGAATTCTCTCGCTCCCACTGTGCCCTTTGCCGTTCTTCACCCCGGTGTTTACTCAGCTAGCCACATGTTTTTAGGCCTCCGCAAAATTTTTACTCGACGTGAAAGGAACTTAAATCGATAGCGGTTCGGGGTTTTTTTTGTTTTGTTTTGTTTTTTTGAAGTCTTAAACAGACTGTGTAGAGGAAGTGGAACGCTCCAGAGTGGAGACAGACGAAGGAAGAAAAGGCAGTGTTGAAGGAGAAAGCCTTTGTAAAGTCATTTTCTTTTATATTAGAGAAGATTAAAGAAAAACGAACAAAAAAAAAAACAAAGCCTTATATGCAAACCTTTTAATCTGTGTGTTTCTACAAAGTGCCATCCTTGTACAGTGTTAAAGGAGGACGGATGTTGCGTTGCTCTCGTCAGCATCGGCGTCCAGATGAAGATTTCTCCTCCTCCTCCTCCTCCTCCTCCTCCTCCTCCTCCTCAGTATTAGCAGAGTAGGCACTCGTTCTTTAGTTTACATCATGTTTGTGCAATTTTTTTTTCTTTTGCTTTTTTTAATCAGTATTACGCCAAACCATATCTCTCCAACAACGACGACAACAAAAAAAAAAAATCGATTCATTTTATTATGTCAGTTTAAATAACATTTTATTTATGTGGCCCATTTTGTATTTCCTAATTTTATTTATTTCATACTGTAGTGTACAGTATTATAGTTCTTCAATATATAGATATATTTTAGTAAAAATGAAACATGAAGATCACTTGGGCAAATTTTACGTAAAGAGAGCATTTATTGTGTTTTGAGACATTAATTGTGAAATGCGAATTTTCAGCTTCTTTCTTTTCTTTTTTTGTTTTTCTTTTTTCTTTTTTTTTCCAAGTTACTGGAAAAATTCCAAATTTGGGAACTTTTGATACGATATTGTGAAACACTGTATTTTCGACTGAGAAAAAAAAAATATTCCACTTTCTTCATCTTGTTTTTCTTTTCTTTTCTTTTTTTTTAAATAAAAAATGAAGAGGGACTGTTAAAATAAATACAATGTATTATACCATGAGAGAGAAAAAAAAAAAGAATCTTTCCTGAAATGTCTTTGTAAAAGTATTATTGAATTTTTAATTTGTAATTCCTCTTGGAAATGACCATGCTCGAATAAACGTAGCCAAATTAAAACGGTGACACTGTATGTTTTTTTTTGTTGTTTTTTTGCTTTGCTATTTCACAAATATTTAATAATTGTGTTTTATAACAATTAAGATGAAAAAATTAACTGTTTTATATTTCATTTATTGCTTTATATTTATACCACATAATTTAATTAATTTATTTTGCCATTTATTTTTTATTTAATGATCAGTATTTAATATACTGCTTTATATTTAACACACCATAACATTTTATTCATTTTATCATATCATTTTGTTATAGAATTTTTTTAATTACATTTACAAAATAAAATCAAGCACTAGATCTAGATCAAGCACTATTCTAGAACTCCATAAATAATAAAGACAACTCAGAATACATTTTTATCTCTGATTAAAGAATATTCTGGAGGTTTTTTTTTTTTTTATTTCAAACCAAAAGCTGCTAAAAGGAGAATCACTTTTTTTCATTTTCCTGCAGTAATTTTAGTGCATTCCCTCTAAAATGACCTTCTTAATATGAAAGAAAGGAAGAGGGAAGGAAGGAATGAAAGAGGAGAATAATAGATGCAGGAGAAAAGGAGGAAAAGCAGAGTCTCAGAGGAGACACGTTAAAGAACACATCAAATGTAGCTGATGAAAGTAGAGAGAGAAAGAAACCAAACTGATGCACTCGTTCTTTTACCTGATCTCCATCCACCTATCTCTCTCTCTCGCTCTCTCTCTCTCTCTCTCTCTCTCTCTCACACACACACACACACTGACACACACACACAAGATGCTGTGAGATATATGAGGAAGCCGAGGTGCTTTTTTTAATCACGAATGCTCCGTTTTCCAAGCTGCGATGTCACAGTTTTCATCAAGCCCAGCCTTGGTTTATGTTTTTTATTAAGAAGCTGAGAGCTCCAGTTTTTTTTTTTTTCTGTTTGTAGAAGTGCCAGCCCGAGTGACATCATGCAGCCATTGTTTTTTCGGAGAGCTCTGGAATTTCCATTTGTGCCTCTTGGTTTTATAACGCGCTCCCAGACAATGCGGCATTAACTCCATGCCGAGTGCGAAATCCAGCCTGGTGGACTGAGGTTCACGCTTCCTGATGTAATGGGAGCGACTCTGTGGCCTTCGCACACAGCTGTCACAGGTAAGACAACATCTGGCAGGGTCAGGCTTTAACATCTTTTGGAAAAAGGTCTGCAGTGTGAGTTTTAGGGTGGAGAGAAACTGCTTGTGTGTGTGTGTGTGTGTGTCAGAGAGAGAGAGAGAGACAGACAGGGACAGAGAGAGAGAGAGAGAGAGAGAGAGAGAGCACTGGCCAGCTATGTGGTATGTTTGGAGTCGTTCTCTTCTGATGATTCACTGCCTGCAACTAAGTAAGATTTGCACATTTTCTTTGGGACACACACACACACACACACACACATTTGTCATGCTATCCTTATGAGGACCTTTCACTGACATAGCTGCAGTTTTTTATTTTAAAAAAAGAAAGAAAAAGAAAGAAGGAAAGAAATGAAAAGAAATGAAAAAAATATTACAATGCTCATAGGGACATTTGGGTGGTCCCCATTAGGAAAACTTAATTCTCTCTCTCTCTCTCTCTCTCTCTCTCTCTGTCTGTCTGTCTCTCTCTCTCTCTCAAACTCTCTCTCACACACACACACACACTTGTCATATCAGCTTTGTTAGGACCTGGAAAGAAAAGTTGCAGTTCTTCTTAAAGAAAGCAAGAATTGACTTTGTGGGGACCAGGTAAAGGTCCTCACAAAGTCAGTCTTGGCAAATTTGTCCCCACTTTTTCCCACATGGGACATTTGATCCACACAAAGATATAAACAAATTCTCCCTACACACACACAAACACACAAACACACACACACACCTGCTTGTGAGGACCTTTGATTGACAATTGTTAATGCAGCTAATGAATGCAGTGCCTTCTCCTTAATCTCCTTAACCTCTTCTCTTGAAAGAAAGAAAGAAAGAAAGAAAGAAAGAAAGAAAGAAAGAAAGAAAGAAAGAAAGAAAGAAAGAAAGAAAGAATGTCCTTATGGGAACCAGATAAATGTGAACAAAAAAACAAAACTGTTAAAATTTCTTATTGCTCAGGAAATATTTGATCCACACCAAGATATAAAAACATGCTCTCTCACACACACACACACATCTCTCTCTCTCTCTCTCTCTCTCAGTAAAGAGTGACCTAATGTTGGTATTGGCTCGGCCATGTGTTCTCTGACATGTACGCTGGGAAACATGGCTCTTGTTGCGCTCCTTAAATCTTCCCGTATAAAAACAACCATCAGTCTGCCTCACCGCTAGACCACAATCGAATCAGTACCACACAGGGCCGATGAAGTCTTTACCTACAGCCCGCATCGAGGAATTTACCTCAATCATATTGCATCACTAAGTGAGCTGTAAAACATTACGACACTATGGAAGCACTCGAGATGCATAGCGAGGCGTTTATCTGGGATATTTAAACGTACCACAGCAACTGTTCAGCTAAAAGAAATATGCCACAATTTTTTGTTCCATCCTCAGAGTACAAACGAATGCTACAAACCCTGAGAAAAGAACAGAAACAAAACAAAGCTCGAAAAAATTCCTGAAGCATTTTATTCCTCTCACACCTCTTGCAACAATTAGTCAGCGTTAGCCATTTTCTATTTACAAAACCAATAAATCCAACACTTTTTAGTTACGTTTAAGGTCGCAGAAAGTTAATGAAACATCTTGAGCAACAGCGTAGCATTAATCCTCTCAAGACATAAAAAATTTAGCTACAGGAGGTTAATCCTCGCCTTTAAACCAATCAGAAACTGGGAATTTTTGTTAATGCTAACACACACCATAGTAACAGTAATCAAAAATTAGGTTGCATCAAACTGAATACAGTGGAACCTCGGCATAGGAATTTAATTTGTCCTGGAGGCGAATTATTAAGGTAAAATTTGTATTGCAAAACAAATTTTCCCATTATAAATAATGTAAATGTAGATAATCCGTTCCAGTCACCCAAAAATATGACCAATATCACCAATACGAAGCGTACTGTATGTAAACTGTATGGCTGCTTACAAAAATGTCAAGGGTCCTCACAGGAAGTTGTGCCACCAAGCTTGGGCTAAGAATAGAACGTTGGTATCGTGGGTTGACTCTTTCGAAACAGCTTTCGCTGACTGAAAAAAATTTCGTAAACTCACTTCGTTTGGCTTGGCTTGGCTTTCCACTGACGCAAACAAGATGTGAACGCGCAACTTAGACGCCGTTCGGTTCGGTATGCTGAAAATGCATCATACGCTGATGCAAAATTTCAATTCTTAAGGCGAAAATTCGTAAGGGAGGGCATTCCTATTCCGAGGTTCCACTGTATTTAAGAATTGCTCTTACTGAAGTACACTATTTTTTTTTAACACCGTGCCCTACATGATGCCGTGTCCCAGTTCAGCCGAGTCAGGCTTCCAGCTCTGTCCGAGTCTTTTGACCTCGTTAAATTATTTACACACTCCATATGCTGGTTGTGGAATTCTGCAGCCAGGGGAAGGACAGTGTGTGTGTGCGTGTGTGTGTGTGTGTGTAGAATGTACTGAGATCTGGCACATTCTGAGACAGTTCAATGTCAGGCACTTGGAGTGAGGGAGCAGCAAAAAAAAAAAGTGTGAGAGGGGAGCGAAAGGGGGGAAAAAAGAGAGAGATGACCAGCAGGGATTAGCCAATCGGTGTGTTAGAAGAGAGGCCAGCTGTTGCTCTGGCTGGAGGAGAGAGACCCTCTGAGCAGGTGGTCAGTCGCAATGCCAGCAGAAGAACCCAGAATACACAACAAATCAGAGTGCACACAAACCTGTCCTACTGGGACACCAAGACACCCTGTAGAGAAGACGTCTGCAAGTCTGTGTGTGTGTGTGAGACTTAATCATTGCAGAATCCGGCTTTTCTTTTTTCGCTGAGAGTAGCACTGTCGGTAAAGTCTAAGCCACACACACACTTATACTTATGAAGGTCAGAGACACTGACTGGGACAAATGACTGCACAAAATGCTCCTCACATCATCCAACACTTCCATAAAAAGATAAAAAAAAGTCCTTTAAAATATATATATTTCTAAATGCATGATGTGTTTGGTTTGACTTACAGTAATACCTCTCAGATCCGCGTCTCACGATTCGCGACTTCACTGATCGGCGAAATTTTCATTGGAACCTAACTAATTTGCATCCTCGCAAAATCCTGCAAAAGTGTTTACGGCTAATTCCGTGGCCATTTATACATTTTCATGCTTTTTAATGTGAAATTATTAAGAAGAATTTTGTTTATTAATTTGGTAATATAAATATAAAAGTAAAATCAACAAAATATCAATATAAATAAAATATAAATGTTATTTTAATTATGTCAAACGTCGCCGATTTCACGTACGTACAGTACAGCCATTACCACACGCTATTGGCTGGAATGGTTGGAAGTATCCAATCACAGAGCATTAACAGTTTTACCTAGCTGCTGATTGGCTGGTAGATAAGATGCTTTGTATGTGTGATGTCGCAGTTCATCTCCCCGTTCATCTTGTACTCGGTTCAACACGCATGTATATTACACGCATGTAAGTGTGAATAAGTGATCTCAGTGATTTTTTCCTTGGTTTTTATACAGGCGATACTGTACTATATTTTTAACGTCAATTTATTTCTTTTTTAAGGGTAATGTTTTAACTTTTAAATGAAATTAAAGTGTTTTGGGAGCATGATTGGGGTCATATTTAGGGTTTAAACTCTAAAAATCAGCATTTACAGTACAGTATTAGCATTTTTAGTGACTCCACCGCACACAGTGAGGTATTACTGTATAATAAATTTTCAGCAAGTCCTATTTCGTTTGTAAATTAATCTTGTCACAATTCCCAACTGATCACAACATTAGTTTCAGATTTGTTCTAGTCCTGTCTCCACCCCTTCTCCTGTAATTAATTTGTTACCTCATTGTGTTCACCTGTTTTATGTTAGCTCGTGATTAGCTTATGGCATTTGTTTATTGTGTGGTGTGAAGTCTTATGCTTTACGTTTAGTTTTAACCCTTTAAAGTTTCCCTAATCTCACATGGAAGTCTGCTACCATTCATGGATAAAACCTGTATCGATTTCTTCGCACCAGCATCCCGTCTCTACTCACAACATGTTATGCTATGTGAAGAAGTTAGAAGTTTAATTCTGATAACCTGTGGACTCTAGTTTGAATTTGGGTGTTTATGCAAAGAAAAACAGACAAAATGACAGAAAAGGAGGGTTGTGTAAAAACACGGGAGCTCAACTACACCTGCTGTGTGTCATTTCATATCGTCTAATATGATCTGAGCTTAATCTGTGATTAGTCTTCCAGTACATCTTTGCCTCATTAGCCTCATTTATCCAGGTGAGCTCAGTAAGAACCCAGTTTTTTTTTTCCTATTTTCAAGGACGGCAGTGATAATAGCAGGTGTAGAGTCAAAGATAATCTCATTAAATGATGCAAGTAGTTCAACGTAAATGCTAAAAATAAAGATTTCCATTCTGCGCTCTGCTTCTGTTAGCTAATAAGGTCATACTCACCTTGTCTCATCACCTACAAGCTCTCTCTCTCTCTCTCTCTCACACACACACACACACACACACACGAAAATTAAATACACATTTTAATTTTGGCTCCACATTTACCGGAGATAGGTGATTATGTGTTTTGCTAGTGTGTTTTTGCGCAAGCCTTTGATATGCCCAAACACAGATTTAAATGCGCAGCGTGTATGTGAATGTGTGTAAGTGTGTGTGAGTGTGTGGGTGTGAGTGTGTGCATGGGAGCTGAAGGCTGATTAGAATGCCTGATCATGACTATGACTGTAGGGCCCCAGCTGGGGAGCAGGAACATCAGTCATTATGCGTTTCCAGGGGAGTGTAATTGTGAGCGCTCAGCAGTGTGTCAGTGGAGGTATAATCATATCTGCTTACATTAGCGGTCAGTTATCCTGACACGCATTTCCCTCCCCCCTTCCCCATGCCACCGGGATGCTCAGGTCTCATTACCTCAGCTAACACAGACACACTGACACCTCCACACACATTCCTCCACTCTCACGCTCATACACCTCGTATCAGGACCTTGAGCTTCCATGACACCAGCATGTCAGTCCCAGTGTTAAAGGGATTTGAGTGATCAGAGATTAGCTTCGATTGTGATGTACTCTGGGAAGAGCAGAACGGTACACTTCTCATAAACGCCTCTCATGAACAGCCATAACATTAAAACTAGCTGCCTAGCATTGTATAGATTCAATGATATTCCGACACTTTCTATCATCACCGACGTTACCTTTTACAGCAATTTGTTCTACAGTAGCTGTTTCAACCAGATGCTCTAGCCTTCCCAGCCTATACATCTTAATGATCCTTGGTTGCCCATGAGCCTGTCTCTGGTTCTTGTGGTCCTTCCTTGGACCACTTTTGGCAGGCACTGCTTCCCAGGAACTCCTCACCAGACCTGCTGATTATTTGGTTATTTGTAGATGCTCCCAGTCCTCCAGCCATTACAATTTGGTCTTTGTCAAAGTCTCAGATTCTTGCCCATTTTTCCTGCTTCCAGCACATCAATGAGAAGAACTGGCTTATCACTTGTTTATATCCGAACACTAAAAGGTGGCAGTTTATAGAGATTATTGACAATCATCACTTTACCTGTCAGTGTGTTTAATGTTTTGTCTGATGGTGTATTTGTGTAGCAGTTTGAAAACTTTCTTGAAAACAGATCAAGAACAAAAATCAGGTTTTGACTAAATTAGCTTTTTCACCAAAACAGCACAGAAATGTTTTGTCTACTTGACAAAGATCAAGTTGTGTAAGGAGAGATGTGCCAGTTTAACAAATACTGTTCTGGAGAGTTCTTAAGATAAAAGAAAATTGTATTGAATTTTTCCATAAGAAATAATATAAATGCAAATAATTCGTTCCAGCCACCCGAAATAATTACCAATATTACCAATATGAAGCGTATGTAAACTGTATGGCTGCTTACGAAGAACTGACCCAAGCCAAGCATTCCATGTCAAGGCTCCTCACAGGAAGTCGTGCCACTAAGCTTGGGCTAAAAATACAACAGACCACTCATGCCACCAATCTGTCAACAAAAAAGGTGTGAAAAATCATGTAGCCTTTGAACACATGTCAAAGGTAATGTTGGTTGACTCTTTCGAAACAGCTTTCGCTGACTTTATCCAGAGGAATGTATAGAAATTTAAGGACATTTATTTCATTTACACGGCAGTATGAACAGTGCTGGGATTAGAAATTCCAATCAGCAGTCTGACGTCTTAACCTTGAATCAAGTCTTAGTAATTCTAGAGAAATCTTGGTACCCTTCATATATAAAAATAACCAAAATTAGTGCATCAAATGAATAGCACTCACTTGTAAGCTGATTAGCGAATAAACACGATTTATGCTGTTTTAAGAAATAAATCAACACCTAGGTGGTGTTAATGTTACAATTACCACCTTGAGGTTCATGTCATTTACTTCTTGTACACCACATCAGCCTGCAAATGCTAACCATTTCTTATTCATTATATTGTTTACAGTGATGTGGGAGGTCATGAACTCTCAAAGATTCTTGAGTTTGACTTGAGGAATTGTTCTAATTTCTATAACATAGATCATATCATGGTACGGTGTTAACCTGAAAGAGATTAACCCTTTAGAATATTGTACAGATTGTACAGGGCCTCTTGCTAGTTCTTTTGTGTGTGTGTGTGTGTGTGTGTGTGTGATTATGAGTCGAGGCTGTTTCTCAGTGTTTAATGGACTTAACACTGTTGCTACTCCCATTCAAAGAACAGATAATTACCGCAGAAGGAAGCATTGTGCAGAACTCGAACCTTTCCCAAGGACAGAAACGTATGTAATTTTTCCCCGCAGCTCTCTATATATAATTTTTTTTTTTTTTAAGGCAAGCATTCACACGTAGCCTGTAGGGATTAGGCCTAATGACAGAACTTAATTATATTAAGTGTAATTTTTAAAAACAGTTCACGAACCGCAAATTATACTTAAGATCACTCCTTAATGCTCTTAACAGTAATTACAGGTCTTAATATTGTATAAGAAATGAAGGAGCCGAACAATAAACAGAGCTATGTTATGAGAAACAATTCCTGCATAAATGGAGCTAGTTTATTACACTGTATAAGGACAGGCTTTGGATATTATATTCTCTGCTTCATACCACAGTGCCGCTCATTCACAGCGGCTTCCAGGATGGACGAGCGATGCCATCTATGGCTAATGATAAACACGGACAAATGTAGTTGTTATTTAAAAAAGAAAAATATATTGTTGTTGATGTTTTACTGTAGAACATTATGGAAGGAGTCTCCAGTGTGAGCGATTTGTAACCATCGGTAATCTTCAGGGTGGAGGAGGTTGTTTTTCTTGGTAGCACGGCGAGCTGAGTATTTATATATTTTGTCTTATTAATTTAAGTACAGAGATATAAAAAGAGGCGGCTCATGGAACATCATGGAACAGGACCTAACTTGGTTGATGCTCCACAACATTAAATAGATTCAAAATAAATTAAGGTATAGGAACAAGACAATACATCAGAATTGTGATTCCCTGTAATTTGGGGAAAAAAACCTTAGGACTCTGCATCATGGATTATTCTCATGTATATATAACAACAAACCCAATTACCTTTTATTCCTTAACCATTTATGCTGTACAAGCCTAAGTGAAATGAATATTCCGAGTCAAATAAACACACTCCTCATACTAGTGAAGCAATTATAGGTTTATATAAATAGTTACGGAAGTTATTTGAAATAAAAAAGGGCCACTGCTCTGACAGCAACGGCATAGCCTGGAAGAGTGTGCATTTTGGTACAGAGAAAGAAAGTGTGTGTGTGTGTGTCTGAGAGCAGTGTCCAGCCCCAGGCACAAACCACTACCCCATCACAGAATCACATTAGCAATCTCATTAAGCTCCAAAAGTGCAGATAATGTTCTAATGTCTTATGTTGTGCATGCAAAAAAAAAAAGGCACTAATAACACCTCAGTGAAGGCTAGCGCTGCCGTGCTTCGGCTCTCTCGCTTTATATAAGGAGCACATACTATAAATGTTCAGGATTTAAGTATGTAGGTCTTTGACCTAATATCACATGTGTTGTATTAATAGAACTGCCATAAAAGTCTCTCTTAGGCTAATTTGTGTGATACCGAATTCGACTCCAGCAGTCGAGTCTTTTTGTGCGGGTTTTGCTCTGTAGTAATTAGAACTACATCTATTTCTTAATGATCAGCAGTAAGGGTCAGGCCTCGCCAAGGCAAAGGACCCTCGTTTTCAGATGAAAAAAAAAAACAGAACAAGAGGGTTAGTAGCCATTGTTCTTTGCGTTGCGTTGCATTGAAAGTGATCTGGGCGAATTCTACTTTCCTTCCTTCTCTAATACTTTATCAAAGGGTCGGGACTCATTCACAACCAGCCCCATTATTCTAAGAGCAGTAAAATAGCATTGGGAAAGTGTGAAATGTTCTCTTAGAAGGAAAAAAAAAAGGTTTAGAGGTTCAATTACTAACTTATTCGCTAGTATAATTATATGCATATTTTATGTGTAGGCCCTTTTTAAAAGTAGAGTCAGTTAAGGAATTTCACCCAGTAATTGCTTGGTCAAGTTCTTTATAAAAGCAGGGGACACA
Source organism: Hemibagrus wyckioides (assembly GCF_019097595.1). Classification (NCBI taxonomy): domain Eukaryota; kingdom Metazoa; phylum Chordata; class Actinopteri; order Siluriformes; family Bagridae; genus Hemibagrus; species Hemibagrus wyckioides. Next base: position 28,919,313 of record NC_080720.1, read on the forward strand.
GTGTCATGGCAAAACTCTCTCCTCCTCCTCCTCCTCCTCCTCCTCCTCCTCCTCAGTAATATAACAGTAATAAAATTTTCTATAACAAAAATGCAGTCGAAAGATTATTTTAAAGTCTCTGAAAATATGTATTAATCTGCACATTTCAGGGTAGAAGCAGTTTCAGTGGGATCTAGAGCAAAAAGGGATCAACTGGATCCAGCAGTGTCATTCCTAGCCTCAAAAATAGCATAGGAGAACAGGTCAACGTGTGAAACAAAGTGGGCACTCTTTTTTAGTCATTTGTTTCATTATTTATTTATTTTAAACACGAATTACCAGAGGTTCTGTAGTAGATCCCATCTTGCAGCTAATCGCATGATTCTATGTAAACTACTTAACAGAATGCAGTTTATCAAGTAAGGAAAGAGTTCTTACAGACTTCATAAATTTGCCATTTCATTTAACCTTCTCTCAAACGATTCAACGGGTCAAAAGATGTTTATCAAAAATGAAACATGACTGTGAAAGAAAGTCACTTCAAACTCAATCATTTATAGCCATAAGCTAATCATGGAATTCAATCATGTTAGTTACTTATCTAAAATTTTATTTTGTAGGTGGACCTTCATAAAAATGTACCTTAGCAAAGGAAACTCTGCATAGCAATGTCCATGTTCTTTCATTTCAACAATTTGTAGGATTCAAATAATTTAAAAAATATCCATTTTTTTTCTCAACCTGCTTTATATTTCTGACAGACTTTAGATATAAATCAGTAATCCCACATGACCATCTCCAGACCCCCCTGCTGTGATGGACTTCAAATCTTGGCATCTCCAGCCTCGCTTGCCTTTTATGATCATCAAGGTAGGGTGCCTTAGATCTGGCCAATGTCAAATACTTTCATTTCTGAATCTTTAATCATGGTAGTTTTCTTACGGTTGAAATGTTGATTTTTGCATAAATATGGTTTATTCATTTATATACGCTTCGCCTTGGTCACTTCCTCGCTTTTATCGTGGTATGAACAATCTTGTGTGTCCTACATCAATGTGTGGATATGAGCAAGCCAAGTCCTGTAAAGATTAATGAAGAAATACAAAGGGAAATAGTTTGTAAAGCTGGTCTGCGTGTCACACACCCTTGCATACAGCTACCTATTCCTGTGGGGTCACAGACCACCCTGTTCACTCACTGGCAATCATCTTCAAAAAAGGTTTCAGAAAGCATGTGTGGGCGTTATGTTCACTTCATTAAAAACAGAGTTTGGAGCCTGCAAGATGAACCGATACAGCTGACCACATAAAACCCACCCTGAAGGAACCGAGAAAGTTCTGGAAATGTTTTAGATGTTCATAGAAACAAGAGACATGGAGACCATCTGATGTTGTTTTGTAGATGTTTAAAACTTACCCGGATCAGAGGATCACCTAGCAATCAACTTTTTGAAAGATTAATATAGACCTGCTATTTGAATTATAGCAGGAGCTACTGCCAGAGATGTTGTTTTAGAAAATTAACCATCATCTGAAAAATTAAGAGTCACGAGTTTGGCAGTCCTGGAATATAAGTTGTTTTAACCAAACATATGGTCCATTGAGTTACCATTAAATTATTTTATTATCAAAAAGCAACCATCGGAGACAGACTACTATAGAACTCATTTAAAATGCCATTAGAAAACCAACAGACGTCTAGAATCATTAGCATCCTTTATACTTTTATATGAACCCATTTGTGACACAAAATGCAATTATTACAAAAACCAATAAGAAGCAATAAGAACTTTTGATGGTTTATATGTTTTTTTTCCCCAGCATGGATAAGGCCGGATTCTCTCAAAAGCAGGATAATTGTGTACAGGAGTTAATGACAAAGAAAATGACATACTAATCAAGCTGATCAGTTTTACCAGGGGAAGTAAATGTAAGCTGACCAGTCACTTTATTACTTTTGAGTGAGCAACTTGTTCCCATTGTTCTCTCTGACCTTCACCCATCACTGTCTATTTGGACTAACACCACCAGGCATAACTTCCTAGCTGGAAGTGAGTAACTGGATCAGGCTGAAGGTGAATACACTGGCTGGTCATGATGGCTTAGTCACTGGTTACTCTGTCATTCTTTTTCCAAATCCATCACATTGACTCACACGGGTGTACCCAAGGGTGGTCTCTTTTAAAAGGACAGTCAGTTGGAACCTTAGCCAAAGGGTTGAAATCAGAAGTAGTTACATCAATGATCTTGAGGACATTTACTTGGTGGTGAATGCATGGTCAGAATTGGCATGCATTTATTTTCAGGAGCCGATCCTGGGAACAATGGGAGGACGGTGGAAATCCAAACAGTACAAGTATTTGGGGACAGGGTGGAAATTGGAGAATTAAGTGGAAACCCATGTGGGAGAATGATCAAACCAGGGACCCTGGAATTTTTTTAAATTAACACCAATCATTCCTATTACACACTATACTGGACTACCTATGTTGATTTACTCTATTGTGTTTCTACAGGCCAGTTAACACACTCAGAAGAGTGTGAAATCTGCCCTCTTCCACATAGACAACTTTGCAACTCCCACTAACTTTTTAACTCCCATACGACTGGCTGGTGATGCTGTGATTGACAGGAGAGATGTGACATGGGGGATTTGACAGGGGTGATCCAATGGGGTGATCCGACAGGGGAGATCCGACAGGGGAGATCCGATAGGGGAGATCCGACAGGGGTGATTTGTCAGGGGTGGTCCGACAGTGGTTGTTCCAAAAGGGGTGTGCTGACAGGGATATGCCATCCCTTCCCCCCAGAGATCACATGCAATTTTTCTTTCTTGGGTCTCAGCCACTTATAGTTACAGCAGAATTCAATCTTGCAATCCCCTGTATTTCTGTTGCACTACTTTAGAATCCTTGGCTAAAAGTACTTTTCCAACAATAAAAGAAAATTCTCTGTTTATGCCAGCTACACTTTCAGAGAAAACACAGGTTCTGTCACGGTTTTCTTGGATGGTTAATATTTCTAGCTTTCTTAAGGACTTGGACCCTTTCGTAATAGTTCTTGTTCATTTCTTAGAAAACAGGTGCATAAAACCCCCCACTAGAAAAAACAGAAAGCAATGAACAGTAAGAAGCAAGACTGGAGAACAATCCACTTTGAAACTCTGCTGTTAATTTGCAACACAGTCTCTTGTCTCGATGTTCAGAGCAGTAAGGAGCAAGGGCTCGGAGGAGCACTGAATTCCTGTCAGAGGTGGGAGCAGTCAAAACCTCAGTGCCCGGCTTCTCTCTGTTGCGTCCCCTGGAGCCCACATGCAAATGATAGGTATGCAAAGATCTCTGGCTTTTATTTAAGAAATATGCCCTGCGGCATCTCTTGGCTGCGAGCTCTGTTTTAGTGCGAAATAAATAGTTGTTAAAGGGATCACATGAGTTTGTATCTTAGAAGATGAAAAGCTAATTGACATGAATAATTTATGGTGATGCAATATTTTATATAAATCAGACAAGAGCAGAGAGAGAGAGATAGAGAGGGAGAATGAATTAAGGCCAAGTTCAAACATCTCATATTAGGGCCGACCTCAGAATATTCATAAGAAATGATTTCCTCTGGATTACTCAGAGTCTTTAATCTTATTGTTCCTAGTGTCCTGAGGTCAATGAACTACAATTACCATCTGACACCAGAAGGGATCTCCGAGGTATTATACAGCCATTAATGATTCATTTCTTGGCTTGAGGAACCAGACAGGATAATGTAGAGTCATATACAATCGGCTGGTACCTATATGAAGAAAATAATTGATGTGGCATAAAGCCAGCTCTCTGGGAAGCTACGCAAACACATTGATTAGGTCTTTAAAGGGGTTCAAGTGGCACAGGCTTTAAACTTGAACCTACTTGTACCTGTTCAAACATATTGATTTTGCCTCAGATCGTTGGGGTTCTTACAAGAAAACGAAGACAAAAATCATTTGCAGGCTAGTCAATAAGCATCTGGGTGGTGGGTTTGGGTCTGTACTTACAATTTTAGATTATAAAAACATAACCAATAGAGTTTAAATCCTGAATGTCAGGTTTATTTATTGTGGCCAGTTAAACGCATATTTTGGGTGGATTTGGATCCATGTTTTGGATCTTTGTCCTGCTGGAAGTTTGAACCATGAACAAATGCCAAAATTTCATTTTAAAATCAATCTCCCACAACACCACAGAGCCTCATCCAGACCCTGGACGTTTTTGTATAACAATCTTTCATATTACACCAAACCCACCTTGATTGAATGAAGTTTTCAACTAACCAGTCCATTCTGGTTAAAATTCCAGTACTTTCCAAAATACCACCTAAACATTCTTTGGTGGTTTCTAATTGTAGATTTGTTGACTTTCAACTATCTTCTCCAAACCTCTGACATCCTTGGTAATTTTTTTTTTTTTGCCTCTTTAACCTCTACCTCACCTTGTATAGGGGTAAAAATCACTTACATGCTCTTCTTGCAAGTTCTTAGTTCTTCTGATTTATAAAGATCAACCAACTTCTTTCTTATTTCAGTTCGCTAACTTTCCCGATGTCAGCAGGTGACTAAAGGAATTTAGCATTTGCTTCAGCTCATATTTATACCCTAGTGAAATGCAGATGAACAGTTTTTCATTTAAGAGAACACAGTGCTTTTTCTAAAACTCATGAACCTATAGCATACTATATTTTTTGTGTAATATGGTACAATTGACTCCTTTTGACTGAACTGCACCTTCTCAAAGTCCACAAAGTGTCGGAATTAAATGCACCTCCGGCTGTAAAAGGGAGCTGCCATTAAGCCGATGATCTATGGGAGGAAATGTCGTTTCAGTGTGTATTGTTCAAGCAGAGTGTTCCCCTTTAATGAAAGGAGGGTATTCTTCTTTACCCGTAATTGGTGGGACAAAGAGTGCTCTCATGCTGGTGAACTTTTGACAGGGCCATTCCTGGGCTCCTGTGGGCTCGGCCTGGCCACTGTGCAGTGGGTGAATTCCTCGCATTGCTGAATGAGGTTGCAATCACATTTGTCTCTGAGCGTGTCTTTGTTATGGTCCTCCCATGGGCTGCCCTTCTCACCTCACCCCCAACCCTCATTTCACTTTCACCCGTAGCTCACCTTGGATTTCTTTGTGCTACCATGCTCTGGGAAAGCATAAAACTCTTCTTCACCTACTGTGTTGATTGTGTAACGTTGTGCTGCAAAAGGCGCAAAAGACATTGCTGTATTGTTGCGGTCCAGGGTGAAGTTGACAGGATTTCTAGCATGCTAGCTCCTTCCAGCGAGGGCCACACTAGTTAGCTGGGTTGACCCTGCATGTCCCGAGAGGGCTTTGTGTATTGTATGAGGGGGGTAGGTTAGGGGCAGATTGTTAGCGTACTCATGTGCGCATTTGCTCAAGTGGGCGTTCAGGGAATCCTCACTATTTAGCATGACGTATTTCAAAGAGCCGTAGAAGAGGCGGGAAAAAAAGCAGCCTATGGGCCAAGTGGCTGTCCCTTGATGACCAGCGCCAATGTGTTGGACTGAAAGCTTAATGGGCTAAATAGAGAGATTGAGAGAGAGACTGAAAGAGAAAGAGAGAGAGAGTCGCTGGGGGTTTGGGGCTAGGCACTTCCAGTATTTAAAACTTTTTCTGGACTCGAAGACCATTAGAGATTGAAAAAGTATTAACTCTGACATAATTAATTATTGCTTTTTTTTCCCATTTTTTTTTCTTTTGAAAAAGGACACTTAGTTCAAATCATCTGAAAATGTTTTTAGTCTTGACAAGTCCATAATATCTGGTATTCTGAAACAAAGATCCTGTAGTTCCCGGGATGTTCATTAAAACACCACAAAAACCTCTATATTGCATCTTTATTGAACTGTGGTCTGTCACTGTTATCTCATTCCAAAGCCTCATAATCTTGCATTCTTTGCAACTGTATGATATTGTTAGCGCTGTATTAAAAAAAACAACACACACACAAGAAAATTTAGTTTTTTTGTCAGTGTTGATTTGTAACTGGGTTTTTTTTTTCTTTCTTTCTTTTTTTTTTTTCATTTATTCAAGCCTGCCTCAGATAACTGCTTGAATAGCTTCCCATTTAGCGTGCCGCTTTCTGCAAATATGATTGTGTGTCTTTTGATGTGGCCGTGGGTTAAGTGATCGTGATTGTGTGTGACATGAGAAAGGCCGAGTCGTTCACTCAAACTTTATCCCATCAAATGCCTTTCACATCAAGACAATATTGAAGCGGGGCGAGCGGTGCGTATGGACTTTTCTGAGCTAATGCAGGATGAAACCATACACTCCACACACACACACACACACTCACTGCTGGCTGTGCTACAGTAGGCTTTAGATATGTATTTGCAATGGTCCAGCTTCTCACAAGTAAATGCTTTTCTGAGAATTAAAACACACACACACACACAAAAAATGTCCCAACTACAAGTGAACGCAAATCTCTCACATTTCAGAAAAGGGACTTCCTCATATCTCAGCGCAGCCATAAACGATATTATTCATGCACAGGTGCTGCTCCGATCCCCCTCCGAATGATAATTAAGATAATCTTTCTCTTTCTACCCCCCCCTTCTCTCGTTTCACACAGAACACTTTGTTCTGCACTTTCTCTCGTGTCAGAATTGCACACGGCGCCAGGCGCTCTTTCTTCCCCACTCTTCCTCGCGCTATTGTCTAATCCCCTCCTCAGCACAAAACCACGCCAAACAACTGGGACCGAATTTATGTTCTCCCCAGAGTCCCGCTGCCAGTCGGCCAGATAGGTGCCAAGTCGAATCAAAACTTAAAAGGGAAAAAAAATGGTCAAGAACAATCCTGTGGGATTTCACAGAGAGATTTAGTAGTTATATATCTGGGAATGATAAACACTATCCGAAAGTGGGGAAGAAAAAAGAAAACCATCACAATTCTTTTCCCTAAATCTTATATTTTATTGTGTTTTACTGATTAAATCATAATTTCATTTCTGTGACATGCAAGTCACTGTATTATAAAGTTGGCTTATGTATAAATATTATTATTTAAGTGAATAAAAAAATACTTCTTATTAATTCACGATTTTTTTTTGTATTCACACAAGCAGAAGTTGCTATAGAAACAATTTCTATTTTCAAACTACCTTCTGGCCAATCAGAATTGAGAATTCGTAAGTATGACAATTTTAATCGTACCCTTATAGTTTACTTGAATCTCATGCTTATGGTAAACAATACAGCTTGTATTTTTTGTGTTTTACTGGGTAAAGCATATTTCTGTGACATCATGTGTGACCAGTCAGAATTAAGAATTCAACAGCGCTGTGTAGCTTCAACTCAATAAATCCAAGTAAACTCATTTTGCTCATTTGAGTGTTAATTCTTTGTAATGGAACGTGCTAATGGTGTTTAGCTTGTGTGATGGACACGGGCAGTGAAGGTTACACAGAGAGAGTGTTTAGTGTGTAATTACCTGGACTACAAAGCGCTTTCCCAAAGGGCCTGAGAACTGATCTGTGCAATGAAGCTCTCTCATTAGCACTAACCTCCACTTCATTAGCATGGCTCTCATCCTTTACCTGGCCTGTCCTCTTCTCTCTCTCTCTCTCTCTCTCTCTCTCTCTCCTTTCTCTCTCTCTCCTTTCTCTCTTAGCGCATCTATGGACACGAAGGCGAAACGGTTTAAACAGGAAGTTAAAAGCATGAAGGTCAGGTGGTTAGATTTATCCTCTAGGATGTCTGTTTTTATCTTTGAAAATGACAAAAGAACTAAAAGTAAATAGTATAAATCAGCTCCGGAAGTGAAATATTTCAAGCAAAACTCAAACTTTTCAGCTATTATTTGAGTATAGAATTCCTGCCGAGTTTCCTAACGATCCTTCGACCACATACCAGGATGCTAATAAATCACTCAGGAACGTCTACTGTTTCGCAAAGAAGCGCTCGTGACCATGCTGAACTTTGGCTTTCGGTCCGTTTATCTCAGTCATTGGAAACACACTTTCGCTCTGTTTCAGTGTTTACGTTCGTGTGTGTGCCGCTGCGTGTCCGACTGATAGCGAGCTCCTTGTTTTGGGAAGCGCGGGTGAGCGACGGAGTAAAACACGGCGGCGCGAGCGATGATTATCGGTGCCGTGTGACTGCGAATCCAGCTGTATCATCTTAACACGTCGCCTTGTTTACAAGAAGCTTCTCCGCACCGTGAATGTGTTTGATTTCGCTTTTGCTTTTGTGTGCAAATGAGTTGTTGTGTTTGTCTTTGGTTAAGCTTGATTTGTTGCGTGTGTATCGATGTCGAGAGGTAGGTTTTTTTTTTTCCCTTGCTTTCATTTGCTAAACCACATGTTGCGAGATCGTGTGAAATAAAGACTGAGAGGAGATAGGAAGGTCTCCAGCTGGTTATTGTTACCTCCCGTCTCTTACAACACAAAACCTTAAACAAACACCTGCAATAAAATCTTCTGCTAACTGAAACATCCGTTTGTTTCAAGAACTAATATTGGAATTAAATTATGCATCATAAATGTAAAAATAAAAGTGAAATTTTGTAGCTCCGTTTTATTTATTTCTCTAAACCTACTTGAACAGAAGTACACTTTATTTCTATAATTTCCATGTAGAGAAACATACTAGAGAATACAACTCACTTTTAACTATACTTACATTTTACTTGTACAGCTCACATATACTGATCACTATACTAACGCTTTATCATTAGAGAAGTTCATTATGATTATAGTTTATTGTATGCTGTGAAGTATAGGTTTTTCTAGTATACTTACACTTGACTTGTAGAGTAGCACAATATACTTATAGTATAAGTTACTTGTAGCGGAGTTTATTACTAGTACTTGTATGGCAGTGCACTATACTTTAAGGTTAGTTCACTATACTTTTACTTATAGGGAGTAAACTATACTTGCACATGTGGAGTACACTATACCAATACTTGTAGTGGATTACACTATACTAATACTTGTAGGGGAGTACACTATACTAATACTTGTAGTGGAGTACACTATACTAATACTTGTAGTGGATTACACTATACTAATACTTGTAGTGGATTACACTATACTAATACTTGTAGTGGAGTACACTATACTAATACTTGTAGGGGAGTACACTATACTAATACTTGTAGTGGAGTACACTATACTAATACTTGTAGTGGATTACACTATACTAATACTTGTAGTGGAGTACACTATACTAATACTTGTAGTGGAGTACACTATACTAATACTTGTAGTGGAGTACACTATACTAATACTTGTAGTGGAGTACACTATACTAATACTTGTAGTGGAGTACACTATACTAATACTTGTAGTGGAGTACACTATACTAATACTTGTAGTGGAGTACACTATACTAATACTTGTAGGGGAGTACACTATACTAATACTTGTAGTGGAGTACACTATACTAATACTTGTAGTGGAGTACACTATACTAATACTTGTAGTGGAGTACACTATACTAATACTTGTAGTGGAGTACACTATACTAATACTTGTAGTGGAGTACACTATACTAATACTTGTAGTGGAGTACACTATACTAATACTTGTAGTGGAGTACACTATACTAATACTTGTAGTGGAGTACACTATACTAATACTTGTAGTGGATTACACTATACTAATACTTGTAGTGGAGTACACTATACTAATACTTGTAGTGGAGTACACTATACTAATACTTGTAGTGGAGTACACTATACTAATACTTGTAGTGGAGTACACTATACTAATACTTGTAGTGGAGTACACTATACTAATACTTGTAGTGGAGTACACTATACTAATACTTGTAGTGGAGTACACTATACTAATACTTGTAGTGGAGTACACTATACTAATACTTGTAGTGGAGTACACTATACTAATATTTGTAGTAGTGGAGTACACTATACTAATACTTGTAGTGGATTACACTATACTAATACTTGTAGTGGAGTACACTATACTAATACTTGTAGTGGAGTACACTATACTAATACTTGTAGTGGATTACACTATACTAATACTTGTAGTGGAGTACACTATACTAATACTTGTAGTGGAGTACACTATACTAATACTTGTAGTGGAGTACACTATACTAATACTTGTAGTGGATTACACTATACTAATACTTGTAGTGGAGTACACTATACTAATACTTGTAGTGGAGTACACTATACTAATACTTGTAGTGGATTACACTATAGTAATACTTGTAGTGGAGTACACTATACTAATATTTGTAGTGGAGTACACTATACTAATATTTGTAGTGGAGTACACTATACTAATATTTGTAGTGGAGTACACTATACTAATACTTGTAGTGGATTACACTATACTAATATTTGTAGTGGATTACACTATACTAATACTTGTAGTGGAGTACACTATACTAATATTTGTAGTAGATTACACTATACTAATATTTGTAGTGGAGTACACTATACTAATACTTGTAGTGGATTACACTATACTAATACTTGTAGTGGATTACACTATACTAATATTTGTAGTGGATTACACTATACTAATATTTGTAGTGGATTACACTATACTAATATTTGTAGTGGAGTACACTATACTAATATTTGTAGTGGATTACACTATACTAATACTTGTAGTGGATTACACTATACTAATACTTGTAGTGGATTACACTATACTAATATTTGTAGTGGATTACACTATACTAATACTTGTAGTGGATTACACTATACTAATACTTGTAGTGGAGTACACTATACTAATATTTGTAGTGGATTACACTATACTAATACTTGTAGTGGATTACACTATACTAATACTTGTAGTGGATTACACTATACTAATATTTGTAGTGGATTACACTATACTAATACTTGTAGTGGATTACACTATACTAATACTTGTAGTGGAGTACACTATACTAATACTTGTAGTGGATTACACTATACTAATACTTGTAGTGGAGTACACTATACTAATATTTGTAGTGGATTACACTATACTAATACTTGTAGTGGATTACACTATACTAATACTTGTAGTGGATTACACTATACTAATACTTGTAGTGGATTACACTATACTAATATTTGTAGTGGATTACACTATACTAATATTTGTAGTGGATTACACTATACTAATATTTGTAGTGGAGTACACTATACTAATATTTGTAGTGGATTACACTATACTAATACTTGTAGTGGATTACACTATACTAATACTTGTAGTGGATTACACTATACTAATATTTGTAGTGGATTACACTATACTAATACTTGTAGTGGATTACACTATACTAATACTTGTAGTGGAGTACACTATACTAATATTTGTAGTGGATTACACTATACTAATACTTGTAGTGGATTACACTATACTAATACTTGTAGTGGAGTACACTATAGTAATACTTGTAGTGGATTACACTATACTAATACTTGTAGTGGAGTACACTATACTAATATTTGTAGTGGAGTACACTATACTAATATTTGTAGTGGAGTACACTATACTAATACTTGTAGTGGAGTACACTATACTAATACTTGTAGTGGAGTACACTATACTAATACTTGTAGTGGAGTACACTATACTAATACTTGTAGTGGAGTACACTAAGTAAGAAATGATAAAACAGTAAAATAATTTGTTTTATTTTGAATAAAAAATATCTTTGGTGTTTTATTTATTTTACAAATTCGTCTGCTATTTTCACTACTAATTTGTCTGCTAACAATTTTCCTACCTCACCTTGACCACCATGTGACAATTCTGATTGAAATTTTGTTTGTGAATTTTTTTTCCTGTCTGTTCCAAACTCTCATTTAAAACACCTCCTAAAAAATAGACCTATGAAACAGGATGCTAATATAGAACAGAACTCCTGCTAGCTACATAAAGAGGAACACAGGGCATAGATATGAAATATTCATCTAGAGAATCACGGGTTATGGAAATAGCTTTCTCTGAAGACAGTGTAAAGATAATCCTAAAATAATATGACTAATATTTTCGAGCGTGTTTAAGACCCGTGTTGGCGTTAGCTGTGTTTTTCTACAGTGTAGTATTTAAGAATTTTGATTCTGTGTGTGTAATCTGTCATTACACCATATTACATTAACTTTCCTCTTGTAAAAACCTAGATTTCTCTTGCAGATGCCACTAAATTATATATATTCAAACCATGCCTCCGGCTGCTGCGTGCCCTGAAATGTCTTTAATGATGATTGGAAGTTAATGGCTGGTATAGCTCTGGTTTTAAATTAGAAATTACCCACTGTATCATTTGATCTTATAGGAAAGGTTAGAATTAAGCGCAATGAATTAATCTCAATATCCAGTCTGAGTGCATGTTCATCAGAAACCAGTTTGAAAACAGATTAGCATGCCGAAACTTAAGGTATCGCGAGTTTTTCATCTGATTAAGCCTCCGATCATTAACACTACATTCATTTAAAGGGTCATAGCAGGTCGGAGTAGGAGGTAAAATTAAAACTGATGTCAAAGAACGGCGCATGTTACCTTTTAGACCAAAATGTTACCAGACTCAGTAAGGCAAAAGGCGGTTAGCGAAGTTTCCGTAAAACCTTGATCTTTGTCTTATCTTTTTTGTTTTTTTTCCCTCCGCTGCCTTTGATCTCTTGCTAATCTGATTAAAAGGGCTGGAGGTTGATGAGGATCAGGTCGTCTGCGTCTGGTTCTGATTTAACACCGGTGCGAAGCTCGCTGATTTGGAACAATCTTAAGAGTGTCTTTTCTCTTTGAGCAGTCCCAGGTGGAGGAGGCTACAGAGGCGCTGTGCTGATTACGTGAAAGCCTCCTGCACGTGATGTTCGGCCTGCTTCCATACCTGTGCAAGATAAAGAGAACAATGGCAAGTGTGTGAACTGTTATTGGAAACACAGCTCAGTTTAAGCCACTTGATTTAAAACACGAGGCCTTTTTTCCGCTTCCCATAAGCTTTATCCAACTTCCTATAATCGCCACTTCTACCTTCCTTAGATGAAAAGCTCACATTCAAACACATGTAAAGTTTATAGTCTAATTTTTGAGCCAAGATTTTTTGTGACATTACAAAGGAACATAATAATAATAATAATAATAATAATAATTATTATTATTATTACTACTACTACTATTACTACTACTACTACTACTACTACAATGCTGATTAATATAAGGATAATATGTGTCTGTTTTTACTCTTAGATCCTGAAAACAATACATCTTTTCTCCCTCTCTCTTCATTTTCCAGTGATGTCTGATGTCTTATAAAGGAAAAAACCTACATACAAATAATGAAGATATTGCTGCAAACACTAAACTCATAGCTGCTTTAATACAAAGCATTTGAGTTGAGAGATTTTGCTCGGCTAGACATCGATCTACACCTGAAAGAACACGAGAGAAACATAAAATACTAAAGTGCTGCTGCATCACTGTTTAGGTAGAGATGAATTAGGTGATGCTTACAGTTTACTTCTAGGCAGTTACATTATACTGACAGTTTCTTATAAATAATTACACGATAGTTAGTTTTACTTTGTTGTTTCTCATGTAAACCTGCTTGAGACAATGCTCTTTGTTAAAAGCACTATACAAATAAAATTGAAGTGAATTGAACTGAACTTAGACTGTAGACTGTTACAGTGTATTTACAGTTTAACTGTGGAGAAGTACACTGTTAAACATACTTGTGGAGATGTACAAGTATATTTATTTTACACTACATTTTAGTTGACTTGTAGACAATTATAATGTACTAAGTGTTTACTTGTAGAGTAGCACAATATACTTTTACTTGGCGTGTAGATACTACATTTACTGTTGACTTACAGGTAATTACACTATACTTACAGGTGACTTATAGGTAATTACACTATACTTACAGGTGACTTACAGGTGACTTGTAATTACACTATACTTTCAGTTGACTTCTTGTTTTCTTGTTGACTTGTAGACAATTACACTTCAATTACAGTGAATTTTCTAGACAATTACACTACATTTTAGTTTGATTAGTTGCCGATTTGACTATACTACGAGTTTACTTGTAGAGTAGCACTCTATACTTTCATTTATCTTGCAGATTGTTGACTTGTAGGTAATTACACTATACTTACAGGCGACTTGTCAGTAATTACACTATACTTACAGTCAACTTGTAATTACGCTACATTTCTTGTTGACTTAGACAATTACACTAATTATTATAAGTATTTATAATTATTATTATTATTATTATTATTATTAGTATTATTATTATTATAATTATACTATACTAAAAGTTTACTTGTAGACTTTAATATACTTCCATTTGTCTTGTAGATACTACACTTATTGTTGGGACATTACACTATACTTAGTGGTGACTTGTGGTTATTACACTACACTTACTGGTGACTTGTATGTAAATACACTATACTTAACGGTGTCTTGTAGGTAATTGCACTATACTTACAGGAGACTTGTAGGTAATTACACTATATTTACAGATGACTCGACACTTTACTTACAGGTGACTTGTAAGTAATTACACTATACATACCGGTGACTTGTAGGTAATTGCACTATACTTACATGTGGCTTGTAGGTAATTACACTATACTTACAGTCAACTTGTAATTACACTACACTTACAGTTGACTTGTAAGTAATTACACAACATTTCTTTTTGACTTATAGACAATTACACTACAATTACAGTAAACTTGTAGACAATTACACTACATTTTAGTTGACTTGTTGCCGATTTCACCATACTAAGAGTAGCACCTTATACTTCCATTTGTCTTGTAGATACTACACTTATTTTTGACTTGTAGACAATTACACTATACTTCCAGGTGACTTGTAAGTAATTACACTATACTTACAGCTTACCTGTAGGTAATTACACTACAATTACAGTAGTTGACTTGTGGACAATTTTACTATACTTACAGGTGGCTCTACAAGTATGGAGTAGCACATAATACTTCCATTTGTCTTGTAGATACTACACTTACTGTTGACTTGAAGGTAATTACACTACACTTACAGGTGACTTGTAGGTAATCACACTTTACTTACAGGTGACTTGTAGGTAATTACACTATACATACAGTCAACTTGTAGTTACACTACATTGCCTGTTGACTTATAGACAATTACACTACATTTTTGTCGCCAATTTCACTATACTAAGAGTTTACTTGTAGAGTAGCACACTATACTTCCATTCGTCTTGTAGGCAATTACACTACACTTATTGTCAACTTGTAGACAATTACACTATTAAACAACAGCTTGTGGGTAATTTTGCTATACCTACAGTTAACCTGTAGAGAGTTACACTGCACTTTAGTCGACTTGTAGACAATTTCACTACATTAACATTTTACTTGTAGAGTAGAACACTATATTTCCATTTGTCTTGTAGACAATTACACTACACTTACTGTCAACTTGTAGGTAATGACACTATACTTACAGGTGACTTGTAGATAATTACACTACAGATGACTTGTAGACAGTTACACTATATCATAGTTGACCTGAAGTATAGTTACAGCTGACTAAGTTGTAGTGTAATTGTCTAAGTGATGCTAGAGCTGTTAGAGATTAATTCCTGTTAGTTCCACTATCAGGAGGCAGCAGACAGCATTGTGGGTAATGCAGGAAAGTGACAAAATAAAGAGCAACGTGTCGATAGAAAGTCAGAATTCAGGCAGTGTTTTATTGCCGCAGTACATCTTGGAAGTCAGTGAAGATCAGATGTTTGTTATAAAGATTAATATGCAAGTCGTTGAGAGTCGATCTTTCCTTTAATTCTGGCTACCGGATCTTTGGTACATTTGATACTGAATTAAGAAAAATATCTACGTGGGAGTAAAGAATAAATCAGTATCAATTTCAAAGGCAGCAATCTGTTGCATTTGATGGTTAAAGGAGTGGAATGTCTTTGTTTCTAACTACAGCGGTGAGCAGGATGTCCCCGAGACTATTCTTGGCACGCCTAGGTAAAAATAGAGTAGTTTCATCTGGTTCGAGTCGCTGTATTATTGGGAGGGTCTGGAAACGAGTGGGGGGGTAGGAGGGAGGGAGGGAGGGGGGCTCTTCTCTTTCTGTACGTGGTCCTGGGTTTTTTTTTTTGATTGAAGCTCAAACGGAGCAGGAAATGCAAATAATCCTGGACGGGAGGATGCACAGTGACGTGATGGCGCTGCAGCTGGAGCTGCTTGTGGCTCGCACCACATGAAAGGGGACGGGGTTCGCAGATGCGCCAGGACTGGCTTAAGTTAAGGAGGCTCGCTGGCTTCAAAGAGCCGTAGGTTCACGTTCTGTGTCGCCAGCCCCAAGATGTGTGTTTTATTAATGGAACGTTTGGAGGTCTTTTATTTATTTAATTCTTTTCTTTCTTTCTTTTCTTTTTTTTTTTTCAATTCTTCTGCTTTTGTTCTTCTGTTTGTCTGTCTTCAATTGCCAGTCCTGAGGAGAGCAACAATGGCCTTAAAGGAATTATTCTTTATTAGTAACATAACATTTTTAATTTGTAAATAAATAAGAAAAATTGCTGAGTGTAAGTCGCTATCAAACTAAGGTGTTTTTTTTTTTTTTAAATAATAGACTATATAAAACTTACACAAAATTGTTTTTTATTCTTGACAAAAAGGCAAATAAAAAGCTGATGAGGAACCAAAATATAGCTATACATTTAATTGTTTATTTTATTAATTTACTAATGTTTTAACATTAATGCTTATCTATAATACATCTGCCTCATTATTTATTTATTTGTTTATTTATTTATTTATTCTTATAATATTTCTATTTATTCTCATTATGTCTATCTGTCTTTGCTGTTTCATTTGTTTGTTTATTTATTTTTTAATTTGTTCACATTTCTATCTATCTATCTATCTATCTATCTATCTATCTATCTATCTATCTATCTATCTATCTATCTGTCTATCTATCTATCTATCTATCTATCTATCTATCTATCATTTTTGGGAGGTGATGTAAACCATCACTATCTAGAACCAAAACTGCTTTTCTTAACTTTTTTTTTTTTTTTTTAAATACTTGTTATTATATTCTGTCAAAGTTAACTGTCTAAAAAAGAAAAAAAAAGAAAGAAAAAGAAAATCAGCTCATACAGAGGACGCCGCCGTCCATAACAACGCTCCGCTCAAAATAAGTCCAACTCCATCATGAAAACACTTAATTATCATAACATTATTGTTGCTTTTAAGCGCTCGTTCTCCTGTGCTCTGACGCCAAAGTTCATCAACATTTCACAAGCTGATTAGCATATCCTCGTGATGTAAGTGGTGCCCACCACTCAGCCGGCTTTCTTCTCTTCTCCTCTGCTTAAGAAAAATAAAATGGTGAAAAGAAAAAAAAAATATCCTTAATGATTTTCTCCAAACCCATCTTCTAGTTAGCCTTCGAGCACTCTACACGCTCATTCCCCTGGCGCCAAATCCTCCGTAAGCCTACTGTCACTTCGGCGTTTCGTATTATTAAAATAACAAACAGTTTAAAAAAAGACACAAAGACACTCTAATGAAAATGCCGTAATTGACTGTGTTGTGGGACTTCATCATTAGTTCTGGCTTGATTCGGAGACATAATCTGCTTTTGCCGGTGCCAGGCCCTTCACTAGCGGGGACATGTGCTAATAAAGTTGCAACCTCCTTACAGCCAATGCTCATCTAATACACTCGTAATAATTATGTTTGAAAGACAAAAAAAAAAAAAAAAAAGTGTTATCGTAGCACTGCACAAGAGCTCACAAATCTTAAACCAATGATGGGAAATAATTAGGATTTATTTAAACTGCAGTAGTGACAATGTTCTTAAGACACAGTTAAGCCTTTTAACCACCAGAGCTGCAATTATAGGATTTAGTCTAGTTTTTTTTTTTTTTCTTACCTGAAAATTAACTGTTGCTTACCAAACAGTTTCGAATTTGAAAGTTTGCACTCGATGAATGACATTCAATTAACATTTTGCTGGCTTTTAATAATTAAAAAGACTTGTGCGGTGTTGACGAGCGATCACGAGCTCCCATAAGAAACCGGGCGCTTAGATAGATAGAGACGGTGAACTAAAATTAGTTCAGACTGCTTATTTTCAATGTTTTTTTTTCCCCCTCTCTTTCTCCTCCCCAGCTCATCTCTTTAATTTCTTCATAGTTTAATGTTAAAAAAAAAAAAAAAAAAAAAAAATGAGGTCAACCTTTAAGATTTATGAGGAGGAAAAAATTAATGGTATGCTATTTTTACGCTGAAGATAGGCTGTTAATTTGGTATGACCTTAGTCAAAGGCGGTGAAACAACAAATTCTTTTACTTCCACAGACAAACCGTGGGTCCCCTGTGTCGACACGGAAAATGAGCTGATTTGAGCACAAGGCAGCGACAAGCTGAAACTGTTATCTTCCCGAGTCAGCATTTTTCCATTCTATAGAGTTCTGTGGAACACTTTTTTTTTTTTTAAAGCACTATCCTTCACCTCATTTCGACTTGATTAATATAAACCACAACTGATTCCCTGATCCATTAAATGTATGTACTGTATAACGACTTGAGAAACTTTCTTTCCAACAAAGTTTCACCAAAACACAAGCTGTAAATTTTGGCACCCGTCTCTATTAACCCTAAAATTCCCCTCTGCACATCCCCCGACCACCCCCCACTCTTTTTTTGTCTCTGTCTTCCTTGGATTCCTAAAAAGAGATCAAAACGGTTCGAGTCCTGCCTGGATTGAAGTATTCCCCCAGGGTATCGAGCACAACCTCACACTCCCTGAAGGAAGAACAGAGGTGAAGCTGGATATTAGCACCACCCCACAGCATCACATCTTTTCCTAACACTTTGTCCTTTGTTGTTGTTCATGATCCTAACTGAACAGGTTAACCTTTGCCCTTTCACCCCTGCCCTGAACTCGACAGGCTGAAAAAGACACAAATCTCAGTGTCTCACAGCGTATTGTGAAGATCCAAACACGACTTAATTATTTCAAACAAGTAACATTTTCACAACAGAACTCGCTAGAAAACTTAACTGGACGTTTTTGAATGAGACTGCAGATGTGAGCTGGAGGACTTTCATTCCAGAGCAAGTGAGCAGGCAGATATGGAGCTCGACAAACAAAAAACACATGCTTCCACCGTCCGTGTTAAAAATGAATCGATAAGAATAAAAGATAAAATATATACCAAGAGTAGAATTTCAGTGCAATTAAAAGAAATGCTGAATTAATTATACGAGCAGGGAAGGGAAGAAAAATATGGAAAAAATATAAAAATGCCATGCAGATTTGTGGAGAAACATTTGAGTATTGTGTGTTAGTGTAGTGCAAATAAATATGGAAAACAAGTGTGCAAAATTCAATTCAATTTTATTTGTATAGCACTTTTAACAGTGGACATTGTCTCAAAGCAGCTTTTCAGAACATAAACATAGTACGAAAGTCCAATATTAATACATTGGATTCAAGCAAAACAGGTGTGTATTAAAAGTGTGCAAAACAAGTGTGCATTAAAAGTGTACAATTTTCCCACTACATTTCTAGTGTTGGTGGTTGGATTGGTTTAAAATGAACCTACTAGTTTGTTTTACTACTTTGTATTTTGTGCAATATTGCCAACTAAATTTATTAGAAAACATCGCTGTCTGGTATAAACAAATAACAACTGCGTGGGTGGTGGAATTTGCAAAACACGTCTCTAGTCGAGAGATTTATTACAGAAGTCGAGTGATGAAGCTCAGGTTGAGAAACTGTCAGAAAAAAAGAATTCACATAGGAATGATTATTAGCCATAGTGGAAAGAATTCATATTTAATAAGAATAATTAAAGTAAATAATGAAAAAAATAAATAAAACATACACACAGTTGGGTGTGTGTTATTTCAACTGCTAAACATACAGATAGTGTGACTATGTTACACCTCCTACACTCGCTACACTTATTAGCAGAGAATGCAGGAATGACAGTATTTACTGTAGAATAATTAGGAGTTAGTCACGTGACTGAGGACGTATAGATACGACTCTTCTCGGATATGAACCCTGTTGCTGTCAGAGCAGTAATTATGGTTGATTTATTAGGAACGAACACAGCTAGTTAGCCCTCTCTCTCACACTTAATCACCAAACATTTGTTCAACATATTTCTCTTCATGTTATAGAGCGCTTCATCAAAAACCCCTCTGGTTATGAGAGTGCTGAATTTAGACTGCTGACTTTAGCTGTTAGAACAAATAAGAGGAACTTGTTTCAGGGATAAATGGATAAAAGGTATGATGTTATTCAACACTTAATTTAAACCTTGAATCAGATCCATGATAAAGTGTTGTGGTGTAAGACGAATGAATCATTTTGCTAGGTGGGGTTATGGGAAAATGAACTTCAGAGTGGTGATATTAACTCTGCTTAACATTAGGCCGAATCACACCACTCTATCACTGTTTTCCTAACAGCATGACTGCCAAGTGTGTTTGTTTATTTATTTGTTTGTTTGTGAGCAAATCATTGTGTGAAAATTATTTTTTGTGTTAAAATAAAAAAAAAGGAAAAAAGAAAGGCGTGAGTGTAGGTGAAAGTCCAAACTTGTGTATAAGATTCAAAAGGTGTGTTGTTGCATCGTAAAATGTCAGAGCCAATCAGGTTCCAATATGCAAATGAACTGTTTTTTATGTTATTTTTATTTTTAAAAGGATAAAAGACTGATATGTACATATATATATTTTAAAAATCTTTTTTAAAAAACCTTTAAAAGAAATTTTCATGTAAATGTTTTTTTATGAGGCATTATATACAGACTATTTATAAATTATTTTTTAAAAAAAACAGCCACACAATATTTTATTTAGCTATATTGTAGCATCCATAAGGGAACAATGTGACCTATTGTTAACTTAACTAAATTAATTAAAGCTATTTTTTTTTAAATTTAATAATAAGAATATAAAGGCTAATAAAATATTTTACTAAAGATCTTTCCAGTTTTATTTATTTATTAATATTATTATTATTATTTTTTTTTTTAAAAAAAAAGGGAAAATAAATGCTCATGTAATAGTTAAGGTATCGTTTACTTTTTGTGGTACAAACCAAATAGAGAAAGTGCTTCAGCCAAAAAAACAATACACTAAACACACACAGAAAATATTTCCAAGCATACAGTGAACTTGCAAATTTGTAGAAATATCACATTTATAGTGAGTACTATATGCATGGTCCTTGCCAGAAGCCTTAGAAGGTGCAGAGCATTTGGGCGACATAATAGGGCTTGCAGAAAAACATGCGAATGACATGCGAAGAACTGGGATGCTGGAGAATTCTGCTTCCCTTTCCCCATCTGCACGCATAGCCAGCAGCCAATCACAACCGTGATTAAATGAATGGGGCATTCCGATTGGCCGGACTCGTTCCTCCAGCCATACTGTATTTTGATTTTCAGCATCCCCGCACTGCACTTTCCTAAACAACACTACGCTGTACAGTATTTGATATATTATTAACATTTTACTTCATTTTAAGTAATTAAGTAATTAATAATTATATTTTTATTAATAAATTACTTTAAATGAACCGCGATATAGTGGGGGATTACTGTATATATTCAATTATGTCAGGACAATTCATTCAAGTGAAAATGAAGAAAGTTGTCTCTGAAGTGTTTCAGCAGCATTCTTACAAGAACCAAGTTGAAAATTGGCACAGAACTCCTCAATATAGAACATGTAACAAATAAGTGTTATTACATCACAATCTCTACCAGCCAATCCTGCTGCAATATGCAAATGAAGACACTAGATAGTAATAGTCTACTACTGGATACGTTACTCTGTACAGAAAAAAATTCAAGTGTTTTATCTGGATAATCTGAATGTCTGCATAAAATATGATCCAATCCATGGTCTGCTTTTTGTGTTTACGCTATAAAATCTAACATTTATTTAACTTGAAACAGGACAAACAGGACTAAATACAGTGTGTTCATTAGTCATGAGACAAACATTGATGAAACGATTTAAAGAGAAAAAAGAAAAAAGTCTGCAGCCTGTTTCAAGTTTGCGTAAGACCACCTGAACTTTCCTGCAGCAGAATAACGTCCTGGGAACAGATGAGACAAAAAGAACTTTATGGGTAAATAGACAGAGAGTCATGTTTGGAAGGAGTAGAATTGCTGCCTCAAGGCCTCGATGGCTTGCAATCGTCGAGGGTCCAATGAACTCCAGGCTGTATGAGGAGATTCTACAGCAAAATGTCAGCGCGTCTGTGGGTGGTCTAAAGCTCAAAGAAGGACAACGACAAAGATCCAAAGCACAGGAATAAATGAACAACAGAGTGGTTCAAACAGCAGAAATCCCATATTGTTGAATGACCAAGTCGGAGGCTTGACCTCGGTTTTATTGAAATACAGCGCTGTGATCTCAAGCGGGCCGTTCAAGCGAGACATCGCAAATATATACATCAGTCAAAACAGTTTATTGTTTAGAGAGGTGGCCTGAAATGTCCTCAGGTGCTCAGCAGGACTGTTCTAAAGAAAGGCTAGCAGAATTTGTTTTTCATGTTAAAGTTAAGGAAACCATTTCAAGAAGTTTTCTTTCAATGTGTTTGGAAACTTCCTGCAAGAGATTACGTTTTTTTTGTCTAGAGAGGAGGTCTGTAAATACCTGTCAGGTGGTGAGCAGAATTGATTACATTCTACAGAAACCTAACAGGTTTCTTTAGGTGTGCAAACCTTTTTTTTAATGTTAGGGAAGCAATTTTTGCTTTCACGAAGAATATGTTTACAACATTTAAACAAAATATTACTTTATGTCTATCTGGGAATGTTGTGTGACCAGGGAGAGTCATCACAAATATATATACAGTTTCTTGTTTAAGGAGGTGACCTGAAATGTCTGTCAGGTGCTGAGCAGAAATAATCATTTTCTAAAGAAAGCTAACAGTTTTAGCTTAGCAGAACTTTATATTTTAATGTTAAAGAAGCAATTCTGGTCTCAAGAAGTATTGTTGACATTAAGTCTAGAAAATGTTCCCACAACATTTGAACAAAATAGTAATGTGTGTGTATCTGGGAATGTTGTTGAGTATGATATTTAAAAATATCATCCTGGTTATCATCCTGAAGTTATTATTTATTTATTTTTTATAACAGCTACATCTTTTGTTATATTTTGTTTTAACTTTCATTTAATCAAAAACAAACTTGTCTATTTAAAGTTACATTTAATGGTACCAAACATCCAGGTAACAAGTTGTTTCCTCTTATAGAAGCTATAAACAGTCATTCCCTCACCATTATCTTTTCTCCCTCTCAAATGATAAGACAAAAAAAATGTGTATATTTTTTATATATTTCCTTTTTAAATAAAAACTGCATTAATATTAAGCTTGGATTATGTACATCATGTGCCACGCAAGTCCTAGTCAATGAGTCGTTACTATGGAAACAATAAGGTTTTCTAATAATAATAATGACTGCATTAACACAAACCTGTAATGTGAATTACTGCTGGAACCACAGCGAAAGCTGCTGTTATAGAAAGTATGAGTTGCTCAGGAGCTCCTGGTTACACAACTGTAGAAGGACATTATTCATAATCACACTCTGGTGTCACTCAAATGAGGATGAGGTTCCCTTTTGAGTCTGGTCCCTCTCAAGGTTTCTTCCTCTTACCATCTCAGGAAGCTTTTCCTCACCACAGTCGCTTCAGGCTTGCTCACTAAGGATAAATCTAGTCTAGAAGTCTAATATTAATCTTGAACTTTTTGCACTATATTTTTTATGTTCTGCAAAGCGACTTTGAGACAAGTTCCATTGTTAACAGCACTATACAAATAAAATTGAATTGAATATTTAAATATTCTAACAGTGTAAAAGAAAAAAAAAAGAAGGAAAAACCAAGCAGACGTCATAAGAACATTGCAGGAACGTTATTTCTGCAACGTTCAACCTAAAGCTTTAGCAATGTTCGCCGTTATTTGGGAAGTAAAACAGATCCTTTAATCTGGTTAGATGGATTCACGTGCATTTCTTCCCTACTAATGGCCTCGATTGTTTAATAAATACATTGTAATGGAAATTGTATGTTGGACGGAGATCAGATTCCATTTTTGTAGCTATTCATGTCGAACGCATGCAAATGAACAATTTAATAAATGTAACTGGAATTTACATTTGCACATAAAGCCTGCATTCTTAAAGACGCCTCATTGCATATTTGTTTAGTGCGGGAGGCAATTAGCGGAGAAAGTGTCAGATTTGTCTAGTTGTTTGGTGAATCTGAGCTCAGAGAGGACCCCTAATTAATCACAATAATGCCAAATTAATATGCACAAAAGATGTGCACTCTGGAAAAAAAAAAATCATTGTTGATGATTTTTAATTTACCAAATTATCTTCATCAGCGTGCCGGTAATTATTTGACCCATTTTGGAGAGATGGTGGCACTCTGACTTTTTCCAGTGAACTTTCTTTTTAAAAAAATAAAAAAATAAAAAAATAAATAAATAAATAAATAAATAAATAAAGGAAACAAACACAAGAAATATATCTAGTCTCCATCTTTCACCCAGGCTGTATTATATTATTATATTAGGTTCCAGCTTTGAATTGAAATAAGTGCTTAAAGACCAAACTTTGCACTCCCAGCATGCTTTATCGGAATAGTTTGATGAGAAAAGTATTAACACTGCAGCCGTATTAAAGAAAAATATCAACCGAAGCCCCGTGTTTGTGCTCTCAGAGGAAAAGGGGATGGACTCGTCAACCCCTGCTGGGTCACATGGGCACCATTTAATCAGCCTGACGTTAGCTAGCACGGCTTAAGCGCTCTCTTAACACAGACTCATGGCCCTGGGCTTCATTTGGAGCAGATCAGCAAGTAAACGGATCAGAGATGGAGGCAGAAAAAAAAGGAGCTTTGTGGTATTTTGCTCCACCTTGGCATTCATTCCTAAAGAAGGGAATCCTATTGTGGTTTTATTCCCTCACACCTGACAGAAGCAAAAAAAGCCACGTCAATTTTATTTCTTTTCTTTTTTAAGAAGAGAAGAAAGCGAGGAGTATCTTTTGTCTGATGAACAGCACTCGGAACAGCACTGTGATGGATACATCATGATTTTTCATGTGATTATTATAACAGGTGGAATTATAAAATCACCCATGGAAACAAAAACTGTGATCCTGGGAGTAATGTGATCACATGCAAAAGGTGCAGATCATCAAGTTGTGTCTTGAAATAAAACTAACATTATCAAGTGCATCTGTGGAATCATGTGAATGACATCATGACGTAAAAACATGTTGAAAACACAAGCAGATATCCTACATGTGAAAAATCTGTAATAAAAACACATGTAGGGGGGGAAAAGGTGCACAGTTAATCATAGGAAGTGTGTAGGACTTTTGTAAAGGGAGGAGGGGCATCAATTTCACTCATGTGATCAAACACGTAATGGCCTGAAATTGCATGTGACGTGTCAATGTGATCGCAAATAAAACCACACGTGTGAAAAGAAATGACTTGGAAAATCCACATGAAAAACATCTTTAAAAAGTAAAACGTGTAGAATTCACACGAAGTGACATTTCACACAATTTTACATTTTTTATAGGTGTTTATTTAAGTAAATACACATAACCTTCATGTGGAAAACGTCAAATGTGGATGGAAAAATGTGAAATATGAAAACGTGTGAGATTATGAAAATCAGTGAATGATTCATAAACAGGGAAAAGCACTACATGTGAAAGTCTAAAACACGACATTATCCGCATGGGAAGTTTGTGTGACTTTTCTAAAGGAAGTGGACCTCATCATGATATTTCTGTCTTCAGCACTGATGGATCTTGTTTCTTCTCCTCATTTACTTTATAATATTTGGATTTGTTCTCTCCTTCTCCCTGTGTCCGGCTCCTGCAGCTTGGCAGCAGATGTGCCTCTCTTGTTTACCGTGATGGAGAGAGCGCCTTCGCTCCACCATCTCGAGATCCTTGCCGATGCTGTGTGTGTGTGTGTGTGTCATCCAGACCACAAGCCTGCAGAATCGGGGAAGCAAAAGAAGTGCCAAGCTCTTCCCTTCTCCGATCAGGTTTCCTCCTGTCAGAAGGTTGGACTTTCATCCCTGCAGCAGTCGTTTGCCTTCCAGGGATCTCACACACTCACACACACAAACGCACACTTTGATTAAAACACCACACATTTGCTTTTCATCTGTACGGCCAGGCTGGTGAAATGTACATACACAAACAGAGGAAAAAGAAAAAGTTCCAGAAAGGACTTGATAACTTTACAGCTGCCCTTTTTTCATTTAAACAAAGACAAAGCAAAAAAATGTTAAAAAAAAAAAAAAAAGGCATCACTTTCTATGCTCATTCATTTTCTTAAACCTATTATTTAAAAAACATCAAATAAAGTGCTGTAAATATTTTTCATAACTTATGATCAGGATCAATCACATTGTTTGATATTTGATTTGCTTAAATTATATATTAAAAAAAAAAAAACATTTATTTGCATTTTCCTCTTTATTATTTTACGTAAAACACAGATTTTGATATGAATTCAAAATTTCTAAATATTGTTTATAATTTTTAGCAATTAAAATATCAAAATTGTAACTGTAAAACTAAATATTTATTTATAATATATAATAAAAAATAGAAATAATATAAAATATAATATAATCATTTAAAAAAAAAAAATCTGGGCCAAAATGTTTTCCAACCTAGGTGTGCCTTCTGAAAGAATTTTATCCTTTTGTTTTCTGCTAACGTTTAAAAATTTTTATAATGCTGATGTAATTGATAACCGATATTCTAGTTGGTTTATAATTATCTCAGATCTTTATGATCCTCAGAGCTTTCAGCTGCTTTATTAAGCAACTCTACAGTTTATGAAATGCGTACAAAAATAAGTAAATAAATAAATACAGACTTACAAAGAACTATGATTGAAAACTTAACGATTTAAAGATGAAATTCGCAGAACGTGATGCCGCAACGATTTCCAATGCGACGGCTTTTCGTTTCTTCGTTTCGGCTATGCATCCGTAGTGTTTCTAAACTATTTTCAGCTCACTGACCGAGACACGCTTTCTACAGACAGAACGGTTCTCATTAAAACACAGAATCAACAACAGGCTGAATGTTTTTATCCCCCTACAAATCTGCACATCTACTGCGATTGTTTTTTAACATTAACTCCCTTTCTGTCATGAAGAGGCAGGGAAATAAATTACACTTCCTTCCCTCTGGTTTTTAATCTCGGTTAATACTTCTTGATTTTTCTTGATTAACTTAAAAAAAAAAAGTCACACAAAATTCTGATATTACAGCAAGTCAATCCAGATCAGGCTAATCTATCTGTTGCTCTCTGTATTTAGCCAGAAAGTGAACTAATACGGCTAATTACTTATTAGCATTCAGCTAGTTTGTATTGCCAGAGGTGTTAGCATGCTAGCTGAGATTTATAAGAGTTGGTAACTAGCCTTTGCTAGTGATTTTCTACATTGCTGACTAGTTTGGAAACTCAAACTAGCATCAGTTATTTTTTTTTAAATCTTACAGAATCTTAAAGCTAGTAGAGTTTCTACATTTTTAATTCATCTCTATTGGAAGTGATTCTTTTTACCAGAGATTTGATTCACTTGTACTCGAGTAAAGAATTTGCACCAGTGCTTTTCTTTTTTCGGTGCTAACAAATCCAATCAGCATCTCTGTGTGTGTGTGTGTGTGTGTGTGTGTGTATGAGACTCTGGTTCTGCTCTTTATTTCTGTTTAAGGAGTTGACACCACAAAATATGACATCTTGCGAGAATGTGAGGAGAAAAAGCCCTGCTCAGTTGTGCCTGAGACTAAATATTGTTCTAAGCCGAAGCCGATGGCAGATGATAAGTAATTACTGGAGTCCTCCGTCTCTGAGGAGAGGGAGTCTGGGAAACTTTGCCTTGGGTGCTTGTGTCAAAACTATTTTGTTTTAGAACTCCAATTAGTAACGAGAGTGAGATCTACGATATAGTACGAGCGAGAGTTTTTATTATTTATTATATATATTTTTTTATCTTGTGATTTGTGGATCTTCGTGAGGAAAAGAAAGGACAGGGAGGAATAACGGAAGTCGATAAAGCAGGCCTGGATCCTAACGCACGATTTCAACTGAACTCGGACATATTGCACCGATATGACATTCAATCAAGCAAAAAACACTTTTGGCAGCGGCGCGTCGTGCTTCGAGCTTTCGCCTGCTTTCATTCTCATTTCATCCTCCCTCCATCTCTATCTCTTCCCCCACTTCCCTACATTCCCTTTCCTTACGCTTCAGAGAGAGAGAGACTCAGAGACTCGCGCACTCGCGATGCAAGCATCCTGCCCAGAGTGTTTTTCAGCTCATTTACAAATGGTAATTTGCCTTATCCGAAGCAAACTCGTCGAGTGTAAGTAAGTGATTATTTGCATGGCTGGCAATCACTCGGCATGCCTGCGGTCTTTATCCAAATGCTCAGATATGTCCACTCTTTGAAAGGCAGAAAATGCCGCGAGCGACTGCGGGCAGAAATGCGAGGTGTTTTTTTTTTTAAAAAAAAAAACGCTTTCCTCTTTGAAGTCTGTGATTGTCCACATGCATAAGACACAAACTTTCAAATTGGATAGACTACCTTCGACCTCTACGAATCCATTTCATCTTTCTGTCTCTGTGTATGGAGAAAGTAAAATAATTGTGAGTTGAACAGAATGCAAGCTGGATATGTGTAAGGAAAAAGTTTTTTTAGGCTTTTAAGATTTAACCTATAGGCAATTCTGCGACGATATAAGTAAGAAAATATGCTTCAAGGAAATGATCAGCGACAGGATTGGAAATATTCACTTATTCAACAGTGTCATTTTTTACAAATTTCCAGTTACTTTTAGAAGTTATTTCGATATAGTACAACAGCTGTTAACTGGATTGTTTAAACAAGAAAAACACAGTTGTGTTTTTCTTGAAAAGTTGTGTTATGATGTCATAAGTCACATGACAATGGCAACATGGTGGATGTGCTGTAGTACTTTCAGGTTGTATTCATAGTACACACATAGTGATCAGTGTGTACTGCATTAATGGCCAAGCAGAAGGAACCGCATCGCAAGTAGCAGGAACCGAGTCGAAGGCAATAGGAAGCGAATCAAAAGCAACAGGAACCAAATCAAATCGAAACTGAATAGGCACCAAATCAAAGACTGTAGGAACCAAATCAAAGGCAGTAGGAACCGAATCAAATGCTATAGGAACTGAATCCAAGGCAATAGGAACTGAATCAAAGGCAGTAGGATCCAATTCAAAAGCAGTAGGAACCGAATCAAAGGCACCAGGAACCGAACTGAATCGAAACGGAATAGGAACCAAATCAAAGGCTGTAGGAACCAATTCAAAGGCAGGAGGAACCCAATCAAAGGCAGTAGGAACCGATTCAAAGGCAGTAGGAACTGAATCAAAGGCAGTAGGAACCGAATCAAAGGCAGTAGGAACCAATTCAAAAGTAGTAGGAACCGAATCAAAAGCAGTAGGAATCGAATCAAAAGCAATAAGAACCGAATCAAAGGCAACAGGAACCAAACTGAATCGAATAGGAACCAAATCATAGGCTGTAGGAACCGAATCAAATACTGTAGGAACCGAATCAAATACTGTAGGCACCGAATCAAAAGCAGTCGTAACCGAATCAAACACTGTAGGAACCGAATCAAAGGTAGCATGAACTGAATCAAAGGCAGTAGAAACCCAGTCAATGGCAGTAAGATTCGATTCAAAGGCAGTAGGAACTGAATCAAAGGCAACAGGAACAGATGAATAAAACAAAGTTACTGAGAATTTGCAAAATTCTGTCTTTCTGACTCCCATTGCAGACTCCTTCCATATATTTTACATTTTGAATAAATGAACTCCTTGGGGAAGTTTAAGCAATAGAAAAACTATAGAAAAGACTAATATTTCCTACAGCAACATACTCAGGGTTAAGTTACTATAGAAACGCCAAAGTATTAGAAACAAGTGTAGTAGTATTCTAGTAGCTTTGCAGATTAGCGACGTCACCGGCGCTGCGGTTTTAAAGAGAAGTATTACACGAGCTTGTTTGAAATGGACGACGGCATCGCGCAACAAACTCCCATCTCTAGCTTCACATTTAATTACATGCATTTTTAGAGCAGGCATTAACTAAACCAAATATTCATTTACTATCTGCCGCGTTTCAAAGATTTCAAGGTCCAAACCAAATTTGCATTGATGGATGATATAATCAATGAAAGGCTTAAACTGAATTAAAGCAACACCACAATTAGCTTTGGTCTTCTGCATGTCACAAAGGGCCTTTCGAGCAGAATAAAACAGCGAATGTCCCTCAGCCGTGACACGGCCATTTATCAATCAGCATCGGCCACATTGACAAGTGCTAATTTAATAGAGACTGCCCCGGCTGGCAGGAAGCCGCACTGACACACAATGCAAACTCATTTATCACTATAGAGCCGCGTGGCACTGCGTCTCTCCCTCCCTCTCTCCGTCTCATTCACTCTTTCCTACGGATCGGGACCTGGGGTCACTCCACCACGCAGCGCCGCTTGACGTTTTTGCAGGTGCTGCTTTTTTTTCTCTCCCCGACAAGGCCCGTCTTTTATCTTTGCATCTGCAGGAAAATACTGGAGGTTCATTATGCTATAGCGGAAGGGGTATGGTGCCGACATGGTGTAATTTAGGTGCACAAAGCCGAACCTCTCCGTGTGCGTCTCTTTCTCTTTCTCTCTCTCTCTCTCTCTCTCTCTCTCTTTCTCAGTCCCTCACACTCTCGCGCTTTCTTTCTGTAAAATTCTGAGCGACGCAGGCATGCAGGAGAAAAAGCTCCGCTAATGTAATCACATATGAACAGCAGCTGCTCAGGAAACCGGTGCTTTGAATGACTGGGTGGCTTTGCTTCTGACACATCTCTTAAAATAAAAGGAGGGGAAAAAAAACAAAAAAAAGTTGCAGAAACGGAGGCCCGGCGTAAACACAGGGTCGTGACGAACCTCGGGAGAAGCTTTGATCATGGACACTCACAGAGCCACGGAGTCAAAAGAATCGCCAGAGGCACTTGAACTGACACAGAACCAAAAAAAAATAAAAAAAACACAGCATGAATGATGCGAACGAGAAAACGCAGGCCTGATTTCCCCAAACCTTCGCGCAGATCGTCTCTCAGAGGAAAAGCAGCAAAGGCTGCTACCTTCAGTTCAGGCCCCCGACATCAAGCACGAGCTTCGCATTAAAACCAGAGTCGAGCTCAGGAACGTGCCTGGAACTGAAGCGAATCCCCTCAGCGTGCTAGACGCAGAGGTACGCCGAGGTACCGTTGTGAATGTGATATTCATTCGGAGGTGAATAATTCAGCAAACGCAGAATGAAGGAACACCTCTGGGCTTTGTGCACGGTGCTAAAGACAAGGAGGTGGCTGATAAGTAGAAGGAGATCCAAAGAAAAGAGAAAGCAGAATGAGAGATGCCAAGCTGAGCTGAAGTTTTTGTTCCGTACGTCGGAAAGTTTTCTGAAATGTCGTATTCCGTCTAAAACAAAATATACACAATTTTCCCTTCATAACATAATCAATGAGTCAAAACAAATTCTGTAGTCGTCAATTGTGATGGAGGGTGCTATTATTTAATTCATGTATTTAATATTGGCTTCAAAAGTCATTCCACAGTTGTTTGTTTGTTTATTTAACCAGAACTGGATTCTTCCCTTAATTTCAACTCATTGCCTCAACAATTACCTTTAATCCAAATGATAGATACTAAACTTCACTCATTTAGGCTGCATCGCATTCAGCTCCCTAGGTTGTGATTCAGTACATCAGAATGAAAATGGATTTTTCCAATCAGTATAAACAAATGTTTTTTGGAGTCTGATAGAAAAATGAGTCAAGTTGGCTTTCAGTGTGAGACATGTGTTTTCCTTTTGTTGGATAACCTTACAATTTTATTTGCTACTTTAAGTTGTCATTTTAACAAAATGATGCCACAATGTTTGTCAATTTAATATTCGAGGTTTGAAGGATGTCCTATAGGACTTCTTGAAAATGTGATGAAACTCATATTGGATGCAAATGTGTTTGCAACATGAGACATTTTCAGTCTTCAGTATAAACAAATAAATTATTTTCTGGTCACTAGTCTGATATAAAATGAGTCAGGACTCATGTTGGCTTTCAGTGTGAAGTTTTTACCACACAGAATTTTAGGGGGTGAAGATAATGGCTTCAAATTTTAGATTTTGATGAACAAGAACTCGGAGCATCTGAGAGAGCAGAAATGGGTTTGATATCACCATGTACTTTGAAGATAGAAGCATTTGTGTGGGAGAGAAACAAAGCGTTTTATTTTTCTATTAACATATTGCCCCTAGTAGGCTATGTAAAAATAAATACCTTAATTCTTAAAACTCTGAGTATCTACTTTTATATGAGCTTTAATTAAGAAATTAAGCACCGCTGTGGAGTGGGACATGAAAAAGACATTCAATGCTGAACATGGACACCACAAAACAGGTGCAAATTTAGTTCAGACAAAAAACAAAAATATTTAGTCACATCCAGCAGGTTTACAAACACACAAAAAGGTATGTTAACACGAGCTTAGCTTATCAATCCGCCTGGCTATGTGAGCATCACGGCGTAGGAGAAGCTCCGTTAGCACAAAGCGGTGTGATTAAAGTGCTCAGGAAAGAGCTGATGAAATGAAACGGCTGTTAGATGCCTTCAATCAGTTGATCTCCGTCTCATCCTCTCTCATATTCTCACACGCAGGATATCATAACAGTATGTTTTCAGTCACATAACAATATTAGCCTTAAGCCATATCGCCTTTCAGGTTAGTGTGTGTACGAGCATGTGTGATGAAAGGAAGAGACTGAAGTGCCTCAGGCATTTCGCTTTAGGTGATTCACCTCTGTTATCCCTGCATGACATAATCTCCGTCTCTGAGGTGTCTCTCTTATCGTGTAAACCTGCAGTTTGTATAAATGTAGCCATTAAATCTTAACCAGTAGCATTATAAAGAAGAGAATAAATAAATAAATACAAAGTTCAAGCCTTAAGCTTGATGTGTCGTGTGTTCCGAGATGCTTTTCAGCTCAACACGGATGTAAATAGAGGTTGGCTGATTTAAATGTAAATGGCTTTCTTTATTTCTTTATTTTAGTCTTGAACCGGCTAATACACAAGGTGGTTAAACTGGTACATAACATTTTTCACTTGTTAGCTACATTAGCGTCACAGAAGCAAACACTGGACAAGAGTTGAACATGGAGGATTAGTTCAATTCTTAATTAAATTTAAAAAATGTTCCACTGAAAAGCTGTTGCCTACTATCTGGGGAAAAAACAAAAGAAAAACAAACAAAAAAACCCTATATTTTTACTTTTGAAATAAAAAGAAAAAGTAACTAATTAAAAGAAATTTTAAAAATAAAATAAAGAAAGTAAAAAAGCATTTATTTCTAGACATTTCTAGAATGATAATATGTATGAAATATCTGGAAACAGGTTTACCACTCTTTAAATTTTATTTTGTCTAATCTTTTAAGGGGAAACACTACAATATTCAAAATATTTTAATTTTCCGAGATGCCTTTTCCCCTCTTCTTTCATCATAAGATACAAATTAAAGAGCTACAAATGAAAAAAAAGTAGAGCTACAAATTAAAAATTTACATTGCAAGAAAGATATTTTTTGTGCTGTAATAAACTGTAAACCACCCAAAAAATGATTTATTTTATTTTATTTTATTTTATTTAAAAAAAAGGTTAACAGAAGAAAACAAGACAAAATGCATTCAAAAATATTGTTTTTTTATTTTATTTTTTATTATCCAAAATATACTTGGAATCCCCCATAAAATAAAACAAGCAGAAAATCTGCATTTTGCATCCAATGTTTTTTCCCCCTCTTATATTAAATATTACAGCCTTTTTTGGATTACTGATATAATCTGATAAGTAGAAAATGTTTTCTATACTTCACTTAAATCTGCCACTTGTGTTAGAGGCAAAGCTTTTCTTGCTTAAACTGAAAAGTGCATGATGGAAATTCAACTCCTATTGTTCACTGTTTGGGGTGAATGGGGGGGGGCATGAAAGTATAAATACTGAAAATTCACTGACCACATTGTGTTTATTCTGACTGCTCTGAATAAATGTGGCATCATCACTCAAGAAGCAGTCGTGTTTCTGTAAACTCAAACTATGCAACGTTGTGAAAGATGTAACATGTTATGCATATTTTATCCTGCTGTGGTTTCTCTTTGGAGACTGGCATAAATGAGAACTGTGATCACTGTGGGATTTCTCCAGCTTTGACTTCTAAAGTTTGCCATTCTGATTTTTTTTCCTCCATCTCTCTCTCTCTCTCTCTCTCTTTCCTGATTTGTTTGACTCGCTGATGCACCCTGACTGTAAAATGTGAGTAATGTGGATTTTAATGTGCAGTAATGAACTCTCCTTCGTCTCACACGCTCGACCATCACGCTGAGGTTCAGCCACCTGTGCAAAGTCAAACGAGGAGGATGATGAAGGTGATGATGGTCTAAAGTGACACCCGTGCTGTAATGAGGAACCTGATCTGCTGGATATTGGCGAGTATCTGTAGTCTCAGACATCCTTCTACATTGAATGACCAAAAGATCTTGTACTGAGTGACTGATAATCGCCCAGGGTTGCCAGATTTCCATCAGGAAAATCAGCTTATTTAATAATACCCCAAGATCTGGCAGAATAAAAAAAAAAAGTCTGACCTTTTTTAAATTTCTAAATGATGTCCATCAGTTATTAAAAAAAAATTATAACAACGTATTCACTGAAGAACTGGTTTCTAGAATGTATTACATTATTATATTACATATGGATGTGGCAACCTGGGAAAAACCATATATAAAGCAATCCTTTACTGTCTTCCATCCATCCATTCTCTGCCCCGATTATCCTACACCGGAAACACCCGGGGGGCTGGGGTACAAGGTGGAGGACACCCTAGATAGGATCCCAGCACAGATCATAAATTACATACACATTCATCATTTCATGAATTATTGTATAAATATACAGTGGATATAAAAAAGTCTACACACCCCTGTTAAAATGGCATGTTTTTGTGATGTAAAAAATTAAATCTTGTCAGAACCTTTTCCAACTTTTATGTGAAATTGCAAATGACATTAAAATGAAAAATAATAAAAAATTATTTTAGGGGAAAAAAGTAAAAAAAAATAAGTACAATAACCTGGTGGTATAATTGTACATAAACTAATACTTAGTTGAGGAACCTTTAGATTTCATCATAGCATTTAATCTTGTTTGGGTAAAAGTCGACCAATTTGGCATATCTTAACTCAATATTGTCGCCATTCTTCCCTCTAAAAGTATTTTAACTCCATCAAATTGTTTGGGCATCTCAGAATTGGCTGTAATCCAAAAGTATCCCAAATGTGTGGGAAAGCTCTATACATGGCAACCTTGGATTGTAGAGTGGCTGGAATGTGTGTGAGAGTATGGGTGTGTATGTAGATGGGAATGTGGTGAAAATATTGTTGGACTCTATTCGCATGTTTGGACACTCGGCTGTTTGGATGGATGTTGTAGCTGGAGAGCGAATGGAACAAATGTTCTGTGTGTGTTATGGGTGGGCGTGCGGTCAAGTGTATGGTCAGAGTTTAGTGTGTGTGGCGTGTGTGTGGTTGGTGGAATGCTTGGGAGATGAACAGCGGCTGGAATAAGCGTGTAAAGGATCCTGACACGTCGAGCCAAAGCTGAAGGCTGACTAATGATCGTCTCCAGTGGCCTTTCCACTTCTGTGATAAGTTTCACGTTAACTTTCTATCAACATCAATATGAGATGAAGTATGTGGTTATTGGGAAAAAAAATTAACTGATGAGTTTGTTGATGGGCTAAATTACTGTTACCACACAGACGTTTTCCAAAAACAGCAACCAAGAAGGGGTTTTAGTCTTTTTATACAATTATACAAGTGTATATTTATCAAGTGTATATTAAATGTTTATTCATCAAGCTGTAAGTATTTCAAATATCAGAAAATTTATCTGATGCTTCCCTAAATACTAAACAAAAAAAGCAGAACACTTTGTTTGCTTGTTGATGCTGATATAGAAAACTATTCAACATCTTTTGGCCAAGCAGAATGAAGCATTCAGTGGTATAAAGTGAAATAACTCTCCATACCAGTAGAGGTCAGTAGTCTGACCAAAAAAATGGGGGTGGGGGCAGAAGATTCAACACAGAGAATGATGATGCTGCCTATTTTATCCATATCTAATGAGGCATATCACATTGAGATACTCTTTAATGTAACGCTATGTGGTTTGGGATGATGGGGTTTCAATGTGTCAGCAGCCATCTTGGAATGTATGACATGTGTTTCCATACACAACATACAACCAAAGTAGACTCGGAGTTGGTTATAGGAGAGTTGTACATCTCAGGACTGATAGTGAATGACTGGTGGGTCCTAAACATCAAACCCTCAACTGTTTAGATTGTATTTTCTCATAATTGTAAGACCCATCTCATCATTTTTAAAGCCTGCTTCTTCTCCAAAAGTAGCTACTATCAATGGCCTGCCATGGTACAACAAAACAAAACTATAAAACTTGTTGGCCCTTGACTGGTGTTTTATGCATGTTTGGGTTTAACAAAAGCCTGAAATACATATCTACAAAAGTGTATGCAGGTGTAGAGTTGTGTATAAGTGGGAGGGTTGTGTATTTGTGTGTGAGAGAGTGTGTTTTGTAGGGAAGTGTATTAACCATGCCCCAGCCTCTCTTTCTCTTCAAAGCTCCGTCTTCGGCTCAGAGGAAATCAATGGCTGTTTTGATTAGCGGCGGCTCTGGGAAGACCTGTGATTATTACCAATAAAGGGAATTAGATAAAATGATTTTTGACTTTGAAATTTGTGTTTAATCAAATTTGAGATAAAGTCATCAACGGAATTGCTGTTGATTTTGTAAATAAGATAATTGGTAGCATTCCTCTGAACTACCTCAGCCTGCCTCTGAGAGCGCCCTTTTATTGCTTAGTCAAACCTCCTCATTCAATTTTAAAATTGCCTATTGAGTGAAAGTCTCTGCGGAGCCGGTGGGCAGTGGCATCGCTCGCTCATACCGTTCTGCTAGTCCTTGCTCTGAATAAGAGTCCGGAGGTTTCGTTTGCTTTGAGATTTCTCCAGCTTTTTTTTCTTCTAATTTGTGCCTGTTCTGTGCAGGCATCATTCTGCCAAAGCATCTGATCAGGGAATCGTTTTACTCCGCTCTCTCAGTTCAACAGTTGTTTTATTAACAAAAAACAAACAAACAAACAAAACCATACATTTCTAAACAATATCTACTAACATTTTGCATTAATCTTTGAAAACAGTGATGATCTAAGAGTCACTATTTTGGTGTTTTTGTCATGTCCCACTCTTAGTAAGAAGCTCATATGGAAGTAGACCCTCAGAGCTTTACAAAATAAATGCTGATATCAAACCCATTTCTACTCTCTAAGATGCTCCAAGTGCTCCTTCATCAACATCTAAAATTTGAAGCCGTTATCTTCAACCACTAAAATACCGTGTGGTAAAAACTGAAAGCCAACAGCATCCTGACTTGTTTCATATCAGACTAGTGGCCAGAAAAGAATT
This sequence comes from Hemibagrus wyckioides, assembly GCF_019097595.1. Taxonomy (NCBI): domain Eukaryota; kingdom Metazoa; phylum Chordata; class Actinopteri; order Siluriformes; family Bagridae; genus Hemibagrus; species Hemibagrus wyckioides. Next base: position 28,956,995 of record NC_080720.1, read on the forward strand.
CATTTGTTTATACCGATTGAAAATGTCTCACATTAAAAACACCAGAATTACTGTTAAAACGTGATTTAGATTTTAGATAAAAACTTATCAAATTTCCTTTGCCTCCATTATGAGTTTGGTCACAATTGCAAGGCATCTTTTGAACCTTGAATATTAAATGGATAAACATTTTTGGCAATGAAAGTAGCAACTAACGTTGTACACACAGGATAAGAAGGCTGGATTAAACTGTGTACAGCTAATATAATATATATAATATATAAACTGTGTACAGCTATATATAATTATATATAAATTATATATATATATATATATATATATATATATATATATATATATATATATATATACATATATATATAAAATAAAACAATAAAAATTATATTATGTTTATATATAAATATAAATATTTATATATATTATTTTTTATATTTTTTTATTAATATATATATATATATATTATATATATATTATAATGATATATTATATATATATGATGAGCCTTTTTATGATTGATTAATTGATTCATAAATAACTAATCTTAAATTTAAACTTAATTTGTAGCATCAATACTTGTATAAACTGAGGTAACTTTGCTGCAAAAAACTGACATAAAACTTGGATTTTAATTACTAGAATATGATTTTAAAATCTGTTATTTTTAGAGATCACTGGTCTAGATACTAGATAGCTCTAGAGCTAACACACAGAAATCATTCTGGAAAATTTAGCATGAAGATAATTTGTAGTATCACTACTTGTATAAACTGAGGTAACTTTGCTGCATAAAACTGACATGACATATGGATTTAATGATATGAATTTTAATTCAGTTTTTTTAGAGAATAGTGGAAGGATGCTACAGCAGCAGGCTTGTTTTTCATGCCTCTGTCCTTATGTGATTTTGGCTAAAATGATACATGTGCAGCTGCTTTGCATCAGGGCAGTGACACTAAACCTAATACCATACATTCCTCACTTTTTTCCAACGTTTTGTTTGTATCCTATTTCTCTAAGCTACACATGATCCCATATTCTTGAGTTTGAACCTGTCCTACAGGTGATGTGGCCAAAAAGATTAAAGTGGCCATCTAAACTAATACTGATTCTCATAAAATCTGTCCAGCTGGCTAACATAACCAACTAACTAGATACTATGGTTAGTTAGTTATCTTTTTAGCTGTACTATTTATTTTACACTTTTGTTAAACTAAGCCACATAGTTAGCCAAAAAACTCACTATGGTTAGGTATTTAGCAATCCATCTCTAACTAGTTAACTAAAACACCTTACTAACTAGCCATATGTGTTGGTTAGTGTTTAAGCAAGATACCTTGTCTGCTAAAGTATTTAACTTGCTAGATGCTAGTTTTCATTTGGCAAGCTAGAAAGTTTTTTGAGTAAATTGAGTCACTAGATTTAATGGTTAGTTATTTCATAAACTACAGTGTAAACTATAATATACTAACTAGCTAATATGCTAGACTAGCTAGAGGTGGTTAGTGTTTAATGTACCTAGTTAATGAAAGTATTTAACTTGCTAGATAGTAATTTTGTTAGCTAGATAGTGAGTTAGCAAGATTGTTTATTTAACTAGCTAGCTACAATAGTTAGTATATATATTTATTTATTTTGTACTAAGCCACTTAGTTTTTTTAGGCAAGCCACCTATTAGGCAAAAGATATTATTGGTTAGGGGTAGGGATAGGGATTAGGTTTTATAGGGATTATAGTTAGATATTTTTAGTAAGCTACCTACTTAGTTAACATATGTAACTTAGTAGCTAATAATATGGTTAGTCCAGTGACAATTTTACTATCAGTTATTTGATGAATTGTATGAAAGCAATCTGGTAAATCAAATATAATTTTCATCTCTTAGCAATAAATGTGGCTTGCTAATAAGCAATCCATGCTTTCACATTACATGATTAATTAGTTGGTTACTATTGTTACTTTTTTGCCAAGTTAGCTAGTTAATCCAACGAGTTAGATCAGGCACGGAATTCACTACCTAGTTAATATATTCTCAGCTAACGACCTATATATAGTTAGCTAGTACTAGCTAAAAACTATTATTAGGTTTTTTTTTTTTTAAAGAATGCCAAATAGTTATCTAGTATGATTAGCTAGCGCATGGAATTAAACCACTAGTTAACATATTTTCAGCTAGCTAGAAACTATGGTTGATTTTGTGACAAGACACTGACTAGACATAATGGTTAGCTATTTAACAACCTATCTAGTAAGCTAGAACTAGCAAGATAATATGGTTTGTTTTTGCTTTAGTGTGTCACTTAGTTACCAAAAGTATTTATCTGAAATGTTGATATGATTTGTTGTTAAAGCCTAAACAATTTCTCTCCACTTCACATCACAGCATCACATCCCAGTAACCCTTTCCGATTTTCAGCATCTTAACTGGGACGTGTCCATTATAAGCAACTTGAATTGGGTGTTTTTGTGGTGCTATAAGGTAATACTTATGTGATATAACTTAATATTTAATAAGGTTTAGCATATTTTGTAATACATTGTCTTGTTACTTACTGTGTTGTAATGTAGTAGGTTTGGCTTGCTATATAAGTGTCGTGATCCTCCAGGCCATCATAGTACTCATCTTCTGAGGTAATTCTCTTCACTAGCGATGTAGCTGTTAGGCTTGCTGCCAGCGATCATTCATCATCAGGTCATCAATACGGCCAATACAGCAAACAGAGCTCATAAGTGAAACATATGGTCGAGGTTGTGGGGTTATCTGCGAGCGAGGGTTGCATGGTGTCTTGCATTAAAAGTGCTAAAAATGCCAAATATATATCTCAAAATACAAAAATTGATTTATGTGAACTGTTCATGTGCACTAATAAGTGAAACTGTGATTTAAGGGAATACGGTCGGACCCCCTTCCACCTTGACCAATCAGAATTAAGAGTTCTACAGCATTGTGTAAATAATAATTTAATAAAATTAGAAAATAAAAATTTAAAAAAAGCTTAGAGCAGTGACAGAGAGGTGTCTTTTGACCGAATTTTTTTGCCGAGCTGTTTTTAGTTTTGTCATTAACATTAACAAACACTGGACCAAGGAGCAACTTCACTTAATCACATGTGTTTAATAAATTGTCCTCGATCCTTAAAGGTCTCAGTATCAGATTCCTTAGAACATATTAATGAACATGTGCATGTCTGCAAATTTTATAGAAAATATTTGTCTCTATTTCAAACCTTGAGCAAAATTCCATCCTGTATTTTTTGTATTATTATTATTATTAATTTATTTATTTATTTATTATTTATTTTTTCCTGGTCTCACTTATTAGTCGGCTGATATTTGAGGTGCAGTTTGCCGTCATGGCCTCTCTGTTTTGGATGTGAGACCTCCATTTGCATGTGTTCCTTTTTTTTTTTTTTCCTGTGGTTTGTTAGAGAAAGAAAAATAGCGAGAACAGTAAAAATGAACCCTTTTCCTCAAACAAAACTAATTGGATGGAGTCCACTGTACAACATGCAATTATGGCGCCTCAGTGTTGCATTACTTGCTGAGGATGTAAAACGCCTCCCGCTCCTCAACGTCTTTCTTTATGAGCACTTGGACTAGTTTGGCAGTTTCGTCAGAAATTGGACTAATTAACCTCAACTTATATAATTTTCTTTCTTTTTTTTATATATATATATATATATATTTTTTTTGGTCTGTTATGTACATGCTTTGCTTTCAGACGTACAGTATATCAGGTTGGAATTAAAGAAATAAAGTGTGAAGATTTTTTTTTTTTTGTTAAAAAAAGGAAGTTGTCGTTTTTAAGTCGGCACTGAAATAATTGGGATCCAAAAAAAGACAAGAAAACTAAAAAGAAAAAAAATAATATATTTTTTTTTAACTCTCTAAATCACTCTCAACAAAACGTATTTGATGTTTCTTATTCATTACCTGGTTTGGACAGGCCCCTCTAGAGATGACTTTGAAAGACTATCTCCAAGGCCTAATTAGAAATAACGGCTCGCCTTTTGAATTGTCAACTCTCACCTCAAGCAGGAAATACTAAGTCTTGCATTTTAAGCAGCTCGGTAAATGAATGGTGTGGGTGTCTAACTTTCTTTGACCTTAGCTGTATTACTGTGATGGGTATAAAATACGACAAAATAAGACTTTGGGTTTGGAAGACACTCATTTGCTCCATTTCATTCTAATTCAGGTTCTGTCTATGTGTGTGTGTTTTGCTACGTCCTCATCCCTGATGCTGTAAAGGTTATTTTCCGCCGCTCAGCATGTTTGGTGTAAACATTACAATCCATCAGACCAAGAAAAAAAAGAAAAAAAAAAAAAAAAGACGGTTTGTTTTCACACTTAAAGGAGACATGAAATAGAGTGTCCTTAACTTAATCACCACCTTGTTTCGCTACATTTGCATACATTTGCATATTAATTGGACTACAGATTAAAACTGGTTTTGTAATTTTAATTAAGTGTCCACAAAGGTATATGATTAGAACTGTTTCAAATACAGGCTGACATAACTAGCAGCGAGTGCTTTCAGAGCTGCGTCTCCTCTCCGCCTCTCTGTAGATGGGGATTACTTTCAGGAAATGCCTGTTTTATGATAGTAATTTTTAATCTTTAGTAGATTACGGAGGAAAGTAGATGGGAGGGAGGGAAGGAGGGAGGGAGGAAGCGAGAGAGAGAGAGAGAGAGAGAGAGAGAGAGAGCGGAGGTGGGGTGGGGAATCGGAATCATTTTCATTTCTCAAGATCCGTCTCCCGTTCCGTTGATTTGCAGCACTCGATGAAGGGAAAAAAAAAGTCTTTTGTTGCTTTTCCTGATTGCAAATTAAGAGCCTTAGCTGCAAGTGTAAAAGAATGGAATTTTGATTTAGCACGCAAGTAAGCAAATTATGCAAATGAATTTATAAGAGCGAGGAAAGGACTGCAGTGAGAAAGCCTACTTTTCTGCTGTAACGTTGGAAGTTTGTTTTCATTACAGAACTACAGGTAGAAAATTGGTTGTTGTTTTTTTTTCTTTTTTGCAACATGTTTACTCGCTAATGAGGAGCCGAGACTCCCTGTAGGAAGTGGTGTGAGCTCGGCCGCTCTGGAAGTGCCTGAAAAATAGACCTGGGGACACCTTGAGCACACAAAAAACAGACATGGGGACACCTTAATGATACCAATATAGACCTAGGGACACATTGAGCACACAAAAACAGACATGGGGACACATTAAAGGACACCAAAATAGACCTGGGGACAACTTAAAGACACTGAAATGGACCTGGGGACACCATAATTACTCCAAATTATATACCTGGGGACACCTTGAGTACACAAAAACAGACATGGGGACACATTAAAGGACACCAAAATAGACCTGGGGACAACTTAAAGACACTGAAATGGACCTGGGGACACCATAATTACTCCAAATTATATACCTAGGGACACCTTGAGTACACAAAAACAGACATGGGTGCACCTTAATTACACCAAAATATACCTAGGGACACCTTAATAACACCAAAATAGACCCAGGGACACCTTAAAGACACCAAAGTAGACCTGGGGACACCTTAATGACACCATACTATACCTAGGGACACCTTGAGCACCCAAATACAGACATGGGGACACATTGGGCACCCAAACACAGTCCTGGGGACACCTTGAGAACACAAAAAGACATTGGGACACCTTTATGACAGCAAAACAGACCGAAGGACACCTTAATGGCACAAAATAGACCTGGGGACACCTTAATGACACCAAAATATACCTAGGGACACTTTGAGCACCCAGGAACAAACCTGGGGACACATTAAAGACCGCAAAATAGACCTGGGGACACCTAAATGACACCGAAATAGACATATTGGGCACCTAAAAACGGACCTGGGGACACCCTGAGCACACAAAAACAGACCTGGGGAGACCTTGACCACCCAAAAACAGACCTGGGGAGACCTTGACCACCCAAAAACAGACTTGGGAACACCATGAACTGACATGGGGACATCCTGAGGACACCAAACACTCTTCCCATGAACATGAACACAAGAGTTCGGATCCACAGGAAATAAAGTAACCTGCAAAGGTTTGTGTTTTAGCCGATGACGTCAGCAGTAGTTTTAATAATGCTGTGGAAACGAGAATGCCGTGAGACACAGAAGAGACGAGGTGCTTTCCTGCACATAATAACACCGATATAAAAAATGATGGTTGCATGATGAACACAAATGAACCAGGGTTTGAAACCAGAAACCTGACCAATTTGGGGGAAGGAGAAATAAACAAACTCAGAGTCAAACCTCAGCAAACATTCCCAGTGTTAAATGCTCTTATGAAGAGATTTTCATGTTCAGAATTATCCAGTAGCTCATGTGTAGCATCAGTGGCAGTGGAAATCCATTAATGATACTTTTTCACCAGATTAAAGAAGCGTAGTGTAGGTCAGCTTCAGCAGATTAACCCCTCTCCATGGTGAGCTGAGGTCATCATTCCGAGCCAGACACGAGGGCACGAGAAGGTTCCAGGGAACAGAATAGAAGCTGGACGAGTCTTTTAACCAGAGAAATGATGAAGCGGAAAACATGAAAGGTTTTTTCTTTTCTTTTGCTATCCTAACCATCCTTCCATGTCAGGGAAAGTCTTGTACAATTGCTGAAATTTTCTGACGCAATTATACTGAAGTCAGGCTATCTTGTGGGTGAGTTTAGGTGGAACACGATATTGCTGTAACGTCTGTTTGTTGTGGTCTGGAACATTTTGGAAAGACATTTGGAAGCATTTTGCCTATAAAAAATACTTAACTATTTAAGCAACGGGATACAGTTTCAGCGCATACTTTTCACCTCACATTGTCTTGGAGTAATAGTGGTTCTGATTCGACTAAATCAGATCATGTGTACGTTTTAAATCCAGAGGAAACTGACACTGGCAGCGCTGAGGAGAAACTCCGGAGCTCGCCTGCTGACGAGGATCTTTCCTCCGTCGCGTTCTATAACGTCTAATCACAGCGAGTCCAAAACTGTTTCTACATGAATAGATGAAGTAGCGGAGTCCTCCCATCCCTGGTTCACTCTCTCATTTATTTCCACTTTTCCCAAGCTGGGTTTTGGGTAAGCCATAACTTACTAGGCTTGACTTGATGTTTGTTTTTTTCTAGTTCGCTCTCTGTAAATTGCAGCTTCTTAAATTACTAAGCTGTCCTAATAGGTACAACCTGTGCCGACCTTTTTTTTTTTTTAAAAAACGCGACGCACATCCTCGTTTGCTACTCACGTGTGCAGGATAAAGGCTATCGATGCTCAGCAACATGCAATCCTGAGTCTTCTGTTGTAAATTCGCTTGGCTTAAAACGCCACTCCTGTTGCCAAAGCCTCAAATGTGGTTTCTATTCCTTCATCATCGAGTCAGAATCTTTCCATTCTCACGCCGTCGCTCCTTCTCTCTCTCTCTCTCTCTCTTTCTCTTTCTCTCTCTCTCTCTCTCTTTTTCTCTGGCCTGTCAAAAGCCAAAGATGTCAGTGACTTGTTTGTGTTCTGGCATCTTGAAAAGCTCTACCTTGTTAAACATGATTTTGCTGCTTAAACTGGAGCTCGAGGCTTTTGATGAAACACTGGTTGGAAACCAATAACAGCAGCAGAGGGTATTATCCAGTGCAATAGGGAAGAACAATCAATCCATGAATTTTGATACGCAGCCCACGACGGCGCCAACGTGGTCTCCCTGCGAACTTTTTTTTTTTTAACGAACGTGTCCGAGCCAACAATAAAGCGAAGGTTTAAGGTTCGAATGAGGGGCCGTGTTGGCGGACATGGCCTGTAATGAATCGAATGAAATCGCTCTCGCTCATTAGATGTCTTGCAAAATTTCAGGTTCACTTGAATTAAGCGTATGTAGTCGGGATTTAATGCTGAAATTGCGCGCGTCGGTATTCAGACGTCAGACGGGAACAGGCTTCAGTGCTACGCGGTTTGGTGAAAACAGACGTGTATCTTAGTTACATGCAATTTAGACCTTGAACTTTAGCCAACTTTTCTTCTTCGTCTTATGTCCAGCGCCGCTGCCTGACAATATGATGTAACCACAGCATGTCACACTGAAATTCATGGCCTGTAAAACTACTCAGGAATCCCATGGCATTCCACACAAGGCCAAAAATCGATGAATTCATAGCGATTTTATTAAAAAGTCCACTTTTTTCACATCAGAGAAGTGGTATCTTAATCAGAGACATTGATTGTGGACAGATTTTTTTATGTTATTATAAAGAATATAAAGAACTTTTGCATAAAGATGAGAGCTTGGTCATCTTATCCTTTTGATATCTACGAAAACACTTTTATTAAAAAGGGGTGTGGCTAAGCAGGTGCATATCCCAACTCTGAATTCCAACAACTTTCTAGTAGAAATATTGACTTAACATTTTGTGTTAATTCGGCAATTAACTTAATATTCCCTTAGCCTGTAATGTTAATGATTAATTTTAAAATATTTTTAAAAATGTTTTGTCTATTTATTTTCCCCCAGTTCTGTACAGTTAATTCCCGTTTTATTTTATTTTATTTTATTTTATTTTATTTTATTTTATTTTATTTAAAAATTTTATTTTTTTAATTCATTTTTGGGTTTTTTTTACTATTTTTTCCTATTCTATTTCTATTGCATTTGACTATTTTTATGATGCAGACAGACAAAATGTGAAATTTATATATATTTTAATTTATAATTTAATTTTATAATATATTTTGTTTTAAAACAAATATTATAATTTATACAGTTTAAAATTTATAATTTTTTTGCATGCATATTTCTGAAAGCATTTTTCTGCTCTGGTTTCTTATGCTGATGCTTCAAAATATTCTTCTGTTTTGACCTTCGGTTAGAGTAAAGAAGTTGTTCTTTGTCAGATATGTGGAACATGTGTACATCCTTTGACCTCAGGGACGTGGTAACAAGCAGCCCAAAACCAACACCTTCATCTGGATTCCTTTCTCGGATGAGGAGAATGAAAGCAAAAGGCAGAAGGCAAAAACCTCTTGCACCTTTACAGCAGAAAACAAGCAAATGCATGTCAAGGACTGACAGCATAGGTGGCATGTAATGGATACAGCACGCCTTTATCCTGGACTATTATCATACATAAAATGGTCCGTAAACACGACCTTTTTGCTTGCTAATGGAATTTGTCAACATGAAAGAGACGTTATTGTTGGCCTGTCCTTTGTCTCCGCTGAATTCTCTGCCAAATCCCGACCCCCGCCTCTCCTGCGAACGTTTAGCGTTAGCTCGGGGAAACTCGGGAGAATCGTGCGGCATAATGAAATTACCTCTGCGCAAACAAATAAGGTCAAACTCTCAAGGAGAGGAGCATTGGAACCAGATTGTGCTAATTATGTACCAGGTTCTTCAGCGCATCCACAAAGGCATCGCTGTAATGAAAGACGAGCTCGAAACCCGTCTTGCTAATATCATTTTAGCTTTTTTGCTAAATCACCGTCTATGAGTAGGCCTGTTGTCATTACGGCGTAAACATATTAGTCGGGTCTGGTTTAATGGGAGGCTGCGGTACTGAAAAACGCCTTCGCGAAATGCCGATTAAAATCAGGGATCTAGTGAAAATTGCTTTGTTTACTGGGACTGGTTGCGTATCGAGGGAATTGTAGATGCTCTACTGTTGTAATCATATTAAACACAAAGCTGTGATTCTGGCCTAAAGGAAGAGCTGGCGGTCCCGAACGGCTGTTTAGCTAGACCGTTATCATCTGCAATTAGTTTTACCTGCTTCCTATCGCTCTGGTGCATCTTATTACCTACACTGGCATGACTGAGCTTTTGTAATTATTGACCATGACTTATTTTAATTAGTTTACTTGAGCAGAATGAAGAGGGAGGGAGGTTTGTGTGTGTGTGTGTGTGTGTGTGTGTGTGTGTATGTGTATGCATGGTGGGGGGCCCGAGGCTGTTCGCGCTGCTATGATTTACCCATCTGGCTGCTCACACACTCTCCACTCTCCATACCTGTGCAATCTTTCCCTCATCTGACACACACTGTTGACAGAAAAATGCTCTGTCAGCACAAACCCTTTCACCGTCTTCTTTTTTTTTCTCTCCTTTCTATTACCACCTCGTTCAGCGAGACAGAGTTCCCCGGCGAGGGCTATCAATAAATTTGACAGAGCGAGCCGAAGACCACCTGTGTTAACTCGGGAGGAATTTGCTGAGTGGACACTGCGACGATCATATTTCACATGTTACTCTGGCGCCGGTTGCCACTTGCTCTCCTTCATCACGCCTTCTGGTGTTCTGTAATCTGAAGTTAAACCATGCAGGATTACTGAACATCAGGAAGCTAGGGATGTGAGGAAGTGAATAAGGGTATTAAGGAGAGAATTTTTTATTTTTAGGAAATTTAGGAGAGAATTTATATTTAGGGAATAATTAGGAATTAGGTAATATAGGGAATTTTGTGAATAATTATTTTTTTATTTTTTTATTTTTAGGGAGTGAATTTAGGGATTTAAAAAAAAAAAAATCAATGGATTTCTTTGTTCAATTATTTTGTTTTTGTTTTCAGTGTGTGCTTCAGTATACATAATAAAAATTCCACAGAAATCAATTCACATCCAAAGAATTCCTTTTACGATGTGTGATATTTCAGCCAAAAAAAAAAAAAAAAACAGGCTGAAATTCAAACTGTGTGGAAGTTGCTGAGTTTTTGCCTTTGTGTTGCATTGCAGAGAGGAGGATCATGGGTAAATGTGGCATTCGGAGATGCAGTGACAACCTACACATGCTGCTATGCGTTATGCCTATTGTGATAGGTTGGCTAGAAGGCATGTCTGTGACATTTCTTCTATGGGTTTAGATTCAAATTGTTTAAATCATATGAAATGTAAACATCCATCCATCCATCCATCCATCTTTCCATCCAGAGACCTTGGAGTCTATCCCAAGGGACTCAGGGGACACCCAGGACAGGCTTCCAACCTATCACATGGCACAATCACACCTGCTTACACACTAAAGACAATTTTAGTGATGCCAGTCAACCTGCATGTCTTCAGACTGGGGGAGGAAACCAGAAATCCATGAGGAAACCCCTGAAGCATGGGGACAACATGCACACAGGGTGAAGATAGGAATCAAACCCCCAACCCCAGTGGTGTATGGCAAACATTCTAACCAGTAAACCATCAAAGGTTAAACAACATACACTTTAATGATAAGGCAAACACTAAGAGAGGAGCCTATGCTTTGAAAACCGCTTCTGAAACTTCTAAAACGTCAAATGAAATGGAGGACAAAAGTTCTGGTGTCTGTGGTTGGTATCTTTAATAAAAACTTCTTCTCTGTGATAAAACTCTGAACCCTGAACAGCGAGCAGGTTTGTGGAGTAAAAAAAGTAAATAAAGTAAATTGTGCCAGTCTTCTGATGCCAAACATTTTAGTATATCATGCAAAAAAATAAAATTAAATAAATAAATAGAAAAAGAAAATACAGATCAAATAGCAAAGTATGTATAAGAAACAAAAAACAGAGGCAAGGAGGTAAAATAAAACATATCCTTTGTGGGGGAAAAAAATTGTTCCAGTCTTATGATGCCAAAAGGTTTAGTACATCATGCAAAAAAAAATAAATAAATAAAAATAAGAAATAAAAATACAGATCGTATAGCAAAGATCGTATAAAAAGCAAAGTACAGGTGCAAGTAGAGAAAATAATATACAACCTTTGTCGGGGGAAAAAAATAAAATAAATCATAGTACATAAAACATAAACGATAGATAATAATTAATAATAACAAAAAAATATATAGATCGAATAGCAAAGTACATATAAGAAGCAAAGTACAGAGGCAAGGAGAGAAAATAAAATATATCTCAGTGTGTAATAGATTTCCTGCACAATAAAGTTGAAACCCGGCTTAATGAAAAGTGTTCGTTTCTGTCTGAATGAATATAAAAAACACTAAAGGTGAAATAGAACTAAAGGTGAATTAGCACTAAAGGTGAACACGTTCATGCTTTATCACATGCCGCAGCTGCAGTAGGCACATTTCACCTGATTCATATGAAAATGCTGAATGCTCTCAACATTTATTGCCCCAATTCATTCCCCATGATGTGTGTATAAAGATGTGTGTATATATGCAGCAGGTCAGGGGTTGAGCAGATTTTATTTCAAGTCCTTGACTCGAAAATTACAAATACAAATTGGAAATTGTTGCGATTTCATTTTATTATTATTATTATTATTATTATTATTATTATTATTAATAATAATAATAATAGTAGTAGTAGTAATAGTAGTAGTAGTAGTATTTTAATTTAATTTAATTTAATTTAATTTAATTTAATTTAATTTAATTTAATTTAATTAATTAATTTATTTATTTATTTATTTATAAAATATGTATTATTCTCAGGCATTCCTGAAGTAAAATTTTCTCTTTGCAACATAATCAGATGTAAAGCTGCAGCATTTAGTTGCAAAATTGCATTTAGGAAAATTTTTAATTTTAGCAGAGAATTTTTAAAGAATTAAGTAGAAATTAAGTAGAAAAAAAGTAGCTTCAAGAAGTTGATCAAATTGTAACAAACCGAATAACATCGGTTTGTGTGATTTTATCAACGTTTTAAGATCACGCTGTGTATGAGATCCACATAAAATCTTGGTCCACATTCTATAACGATAGGGACTGTGTTGTGTGTTCTCCGACGAACATGATACGATGAAGATCTGCGATTACAGATAATTACTATATTCTCCTGATGTCATTAATTAGCGTGAAGCAGAATATGGGCTTACGTCAAACGGACAAATTTTTTAACGTGAGCTTGACATAAATAAGTATATTGTTCCTGTCTGTTAACATGTTTTGGTTAATTTTGAGTTGCATGTCATTCATCCTTTCATTAGCTTCCAGTCAAAAGCTCCTGACCCTGTTGATGACTTTGTCATGAGATGATTTTCTTTCACAATGGGACTCATCTGGTCAGTTGGTATGTCATGTCACTTACTATGTTCTAAGACTTCGGATTTTAATTCACTACCAAGTGTGTGATTTTATCTTGCTACCTAAGGCTTATTTCTAAGGCAAGAACACCTATAAAATTAATCCAACACTTCTATGTTGTTTTGGTAAAACATGCTGCAGATTTAATAAAAGACATTTTTTGGTCAAAATCTGATTTATTGATTGATTGATTGATTGATTGATTGATTGATTGATTGATTGATTGATTTATTTATTTATTTATTTATCTATCTATCTATCTATCTATCTATCCGATGTCCCACTTCACATTGGTCTTTCTTTCTTTCTTTCTTTCTTTCTTTCTTTCTTTCTTTCTTTCTTTCTTTTAATGTGTATGTAATGTCACACAAGCACTGGATGTAACAACTACTTGCTTCATCAAGCCAAGCCAACATCTGATCTCCATTCAGCTGAAGGGTTTTCCCAGGCTGCCACCCAACTGAAAACGTACACATAGAAGGAAAAGAAATGTTAACATACAGAAGAGGAAAAGAAATGTTGCTATTCAGCACTCATGAGAGTTCTCTGAGACGAACGGATCAGTGCTGAAATGTCCTTCTTGACCTCTGTGATCCAAGCCGATTGAAGAGGATTGAGTTTATTAAGTCTCAGGTTCGGTCCGAGTTCTGCATCTGACAGGTCTTTTCTCCATCAGCAGCAGAAGGGTTTGGATGATTCCTTCTCTCTCTCTCTCTCTCCCGTTCGCTTTCTCCAGCAAAATGTTAGAATGAAGCACATTAAACAGCTAAACCACTCAGAACCTGAAATCCCCCTGAGGGTGAGGAGGTGGTGGTGGTGGTAGTAGCTACGCTTCCCTAGTGAGAGATGACAAATGCCATATGTCCCCAACACAGCAGTTGCTCTAATCCAACACCGCACCGGTCTTAATGCCTGACCTGACACCACAATAAAGCTACAATAAGCAGGAAAGTCTACAGCTTTTTGCTTACATCAAATAGAATGCCACGACTGGGCTTTCACGTCCTGCTCCATTAAATAAACTCATCAGGGAATATGGCATGGAACGGAAAATATCAGTCTTCATTTAACGGGAATTTTATTTATTAAAACATCATCATGAACTTAATATTCAGCGATCTTGCACTAAAGCTTTTTAAAGGATCGTGTTCATTTCAGGCGGGATCTGTGCTGCATCTCGGGATGTACCTACATCCAGTCCTCACTTTTAGGAACCTACATTACACTACACTATACTGCACTGTAGTACACAACACTATACTGAACTACACTACACTACTCTATACTGCACTACACTACACTATACTGCACTACACTACACTGAACTGCATTACACTACACTACACTACAGTACACTAGACTATACTGCACTACATTACACTACCCTACACTACACTCCACTATATTATTTTGCACTATAGTATACCACACATTACACTATACTATACTTCACTTATACTATACCACGATACACTACATTACACTACACTACACCACACTATACTGCACTACACTACACTACACTATACTGCACTACACTACACTACACTACACTACACTACACTACACTATACTGCACTACACTACACTACACTACACTACACTACACTACACTGCACTACACTACACTACACTACACTACACTATACTGCACTACACTACACTACACTATACCAGACATTACACTACACTACACTATACTGCACTACACTACACTACACTACACTATACTGCACTACACTACACTACACTACACTATACTGCACTACACTACACTACACTACACTACACTACACTATACTGCACTACACTACACTACACTACACTACACTACACTACACTACACTATACTGCACTACACTACACTACACTATACTGCACTACACTACACTCCACTACACTACACTACACTACACTGCACTACACTACACTACACTACACTATACTGCACTACACTACACTACACTACACTACACTACACTACACTGCACTACACTACACTACACTACACTACACTATACTGCACTACACTACACTACACTATACCAGACATTACACTACACTACACTATACTGCACTACACTACACTACACTACACTATACTGCACTACACTACACTACACTACACTACACTATACTGCACTACACTACACTACACTACACTATACCAGACATAACACTACACTACACTATACTGCACTACACTATACTGCACTACACTACACTACACTATACTGCACTACACTACACTACACTACACTATACTGCACTACACTACACTACACTATACTGCACTACACTAGACTACACTACACTACACTATACCAGACATTACACTATACTGCACTACACTACACTGAACTGCATTACACTACACTACACTACAGTACACTAGACTATACTGCACTACATTACACTACCCTACACTACACTCCACTATATAATTTCGCACTATAGTATACCACACATTACACTATATTATACTTCACTTATACTATACCACGATACACTACATTACACTACACTACACTACACTACACTACACTATACTGCACTACACTACACTACACTACACTACACTACACTATACTGCACTACACTACACTACACTATACTACACTACACTACACTACACTACACTGCACTACACTACACTACACTATACTACACTACACTACACTACACTGCACTACACTACACTACACTACACTACACTACACTATACTGCACTACACTACACTACACTACACTATACTACACTACACTACACTACACTACACTACACTGCACTACACTATACTGCACTACACTACACTACACTATACTACACTACACTACACTACACTACACTACACTACACTACACTACACTACACTATACTACACTACACTACACTGCACTACACTACACTACACTACACTACACTATACTGCACTACACTACACTACACTATACTACACTACACTGCACTACACTACACTACACTACACTACACTACACTATACTACACTACACTGCACTACACTACACTACACTATACTGCACTACACTACACTATACTACACTACACTACACTGCACTACACTACACTACACTACACTACACTATACTGCACTACACTACACTATACTGCACTACACTACACTACACTATACTACACTACACTACACTACACTGCACTACACTACACTACACTACACTACACTACACTATACTGCACTACACTACACTACACTACACTATACTACACTACACTACACTATACTACACTACACTACACTACACTACACTACACTACACTACACTATACTACACTACACTACACTACACTGCACTACACTACACTACACTACACTATACTACACTACACTGCACTACACTACACTACACTGCACTACACTACACTACACTACACTACACTACACTACACTACACTATACTGCACTACACTACACTACACTACACTATACTGCACTACACTACACTACACTATACTACACTACACTACACTACACTGCACTACACTACACTACACTACACTACACTACACTACACTATACTGCACTACACTACACTACACTACACTACACTATACCAGACATTACACTACACTACACTACACTATACTGCACTACACTACACTACACTACACTACACTATACTGCACTAGACTACACTACACTACACTATACTGCACTACACTACACTATACCAGACATTACACTACACTATACTGCACTACACTATACTGCACTACACTACACTATACTGCACTACACTACACTACACTACACTATACTGCACTACACTACACTACACTACACTATACCAGACATTACACTATACTACACTATACTGCACTACACTACACTACACTATACTGCACTACACTACACTACACTACACTATACTGCACTACACTACACTATACTGCACTACACTACACTATACTGCACTACACTACACTGCACTGCACTACACTACACTACACTACACTACACTACACTACACTATACTGCACTACACTACACTACACCACACTATACCAGACATTACACTATACTACACTACACTACACTACACTATACTGCACTACACTACACTACAGTATACTGCACTACACTACACTACACTATACTGCACTACACTACACTACACTACACTATACCAGACATTACACTATACTATACTACACTACACTATACTGCACTACACTACACTACACTATACTATACCACACGTTACACTATACTATACTACACTACACTAAACTACACTACACTACAGTACACTACACTACAGTGCACTACAGCACACTACAGTACTCTACATTACACTACACTACACTACACTACACTACAGTGCACTACAGCACACTACAGTACTCTACATTACACTACACTACAGTACACTACACTACAGTGCACTACAGCACACTACAGTACTCTACATTACACTACACTACACTACACTAAACTACACTACACTACAGTACACTACACTACAGTGCACTACAGCACACTACAGTACTCTACATTACACTACACTACACTACACTAAACTACACTACACTACAGTACACTACACTATAGTGCACTACAGCACACTACAGTACTCTACATTACACTACACTACACTACACTACAGTGCACTACAGCACACTACAGTACTCTACATTACACTACACTACAGTACACTACACTACAGTGCACTACAGCACACTACAGTACTCTACATTACAATACACTACACTACACTATACTGCACTACACTACACTATACTGCACTACACTACACTATACTACACTACACTACACTACACTACACTACACTATACTGCACTACACTACACTACACTACACTATACCAGACATTACACTACACTACACTATACTGCACTACACTACACTACACTATACTGCACTACACTACACTACACTACACTATACCAGACATTACACTATACTACACTATACTGCACTAGACTACACTACACTACACTACACTATACCAGACATTACACTACACTATACTGCACTACACAACACTACACTATACTGCACTACACTACACTACACTATACCAGACATTACACTATACTACACTATACTGCACTACACTACACTACACTATACTGCACTACACTACACTACACTATACTGCACTACACTACACTACACTACACTATACTGCACTACACTACACTACACTACACTACACTACACTGCACTGCACTACACTACACTACACTATACTGCACTACACTACACTACACTACACTATACTGCACTACACTACACTATACTGCACTACACTATACCAGACATTACACTATACTACACTACACTACACTACACTACACTATACTGCACTACACTACACTATACCAGACATTACACTATACTACCCTACACTACACTACACTATACTACACTACACTACACTACACTATACTGCACTACACTACACTACACTACACTACACTACACTACACTACACTACACTATACCAGACATTACACTACACTATACTGCACTACACAACACTACACTATACTGCACTACACTACACTATACTGCACTACACTACACTACACTACACTACACTACACTACACTACACTATACCAGACATTACACTATACTACACTATACTGCACTACATTACACTATACTGCACTACACTACACTACACTATACTGCACTACACTACACTACACTACACTACACTACACTATACTGCACTACACTACACTACACTATACTGCACTACACTACACTACAGTATACTGCACTACACTACACTACACTATACTGCACTACACTACACTACACTACACTATACTGCACTACACTACACTACACTACACTATACTGCACTACACTACACTATACTGCACTACACTACACTACACTACACTACACTACACTATACTGCACTACACTACACTACACTATACTGCACTACACTACACTACAGTATACTGCACTACACTACACTACACTATACTGCACTACACTACACTACACTATACTATACCACACATTACACTATACTATACTACACTACACGACATTACACTACACTACAGTGCACTACAGCACACTACAGTACTCTACATTACATTACACTACACTACACTACAGTACACTACACTACAGTGCACTACAGCACACTACAGTACTCTACATTACATTACACTACACTACACTACACTACAGTGCACTACAGCACACTACAGTACTCTACATTACATTACACTACACTACACTACAGTGCACTACAGCACACTACAGTACTCTACATTACAATACACTACACTACACTATACTGCACTACACTACACTATACTGCACTACACTACACTATACTACACTACACTATACTGCACTACACTACACTACACTACACTATACCAGACATTACACTACACTACACTATACTGCACTACACTACACTACACTATACTGCACTACACTACACTACACTACACTACACTACACTACACTATACCAGACATTACACTATACTACACTATACTGCACTAGACTACACTACACTACACTATACTGCACTACACTACAGTACTCTACATTACATTACACTACACTACACTACAGTACTCTACATTACATTACACTACACTACACTACAGTGCACTACAGCACACTACAGTACTCTACATTACATTACACTACACTACACTAAACTACACTACACTACAGTACTCTACATTACATTACACTACACTACACTAAACTACACTACACTACAGTACTCTACATTACATTACACTACACTACACTACACTACAGTACTCTACATTACATTACACTACACTACACTACACTACACTACAGTACTCTACATTACATTACACTACACTACACTACACTACACTACAGTGCACTACACTACATTACACTACACTACACTACAGTGCACTACAGCACACTACAGCACACTACATTACATTACACTACACTACACTACACTACACTACAGCACACTACAGTACTCTACATTACATTACACTACACTACACTACACTACACTACACTACAGCACACTACAGTACTCTACATTACATTACACTACACTACACTACACTACAGTACTCTACATTACATTACACTACACTACAGCACACTACAGTACTCTACATTACACTACACTACACTACAGTACTCTACATTACACTACACTACAGTACTCTACATTGCATTACACTACACTACACTACAGTACTCTACATTACACTACACTACACTACACTACAGTACTCTACATTGCATTACACTACACTACAGTACTCTACATTGCATTACACTACACTACACTACAGTACTCTACATTACACTACACTACAGTGCACTACAGCTCACTACAGTACTCTAAATTACACTACACTACAGTACAGTGCACTACACTACAGTACTCTACATTACACTACACTACAGTGCACTACACTTCAGTACTCTACATTACACTACCCTACACTACACTACACTACAGTGCACTACAGCTCACTACAGTACTCTACATTACACTACACTACACTACACTACACTACAGTGCACTACAGCTCACTACAGTACTCTACATTACACTACACTACACTACACTACACTACAGTGCACTACAGCTCACTACAGTACTCTACATTACACTACACTACACTACACTACACTACAGTACTCTACATTACACTACACTACACTACACTACAGTACTCTACATTACATTACACTACACTACACTACACTACAGTACTCTACATTACACTACACTACACTACATTACACTACAGTACTCTACATTACACTACACTACACTACACTACACTACACTACAGTGCACTACAGCTCACTACAGTACTCTACATTACACTACACTACACTACACTACACTACAGTACACTACACTACAGTGCACTACACTATACTACCCTACACTACACCATACTATACTACACTGCACACTATACTACACTACACTTCTCCAATCTTCATCCATTCTGCCCAAAACTGTCCAGTTTCACGGCCCTCAGATTTCTTTTCAAGCTTGTCCACATTGAGTTTCAGCCTTTTGTTGATCTGGGATGCTTTTCTGTTCATCACGGTTCTAGAAAATGTTTAAAAACTTGACCTGTGAGAATGATAAACTAAGGTAAAGAAAAAAGGGACTACATTTGTCCAAGTAATTTTTAATTTTTATTTAGTAACCTAGGCACAAGCCATATTTTATTTATTTATTAATTAATTAATTTATTTATTTATTTATTAAGACATAAGACATAATATGCAGCAAACATTTAAGCATAAAGCCTGACAAACTGCCCGGTCCAATAAATGCACATCTCAGGTATGCAAAAAGCTGATGAATATTCATACGCATTAGAATATTAAATATTGATTTATTTATGTGTCTGCCATTAGGGGTCATCATCTGGATCAGCAAACGATTTTTCAAGGCTTTGAAATTTTTATGTCATGACAGGCACATTAAGCACTGGGGAAAGGAAACGGTGACATACACACACACTTTCATCGCCCCTCCTTCCTGAATTTACACCATAAAAAAGCCTCGCAATATTCTAATGCAAATCCCATATGAGAGAATACCTGTGCAGGGTGGGGAATTATAAATCACAGAGGATTCCACCTCAGCTAACTCTCCTTTATTACCAAATTATAGGAGAGTGTGTGTGTGTGTGTGTGAGGGGATAGAAAAGGTGATGATGGATTCTTTGTGTGTGACACACAGCAGCATTATGGTGCCTCCGTTTGTCAGGCCAACATTAAGGGCTAATTTTGAAAATCTAGCGTGCAGTCAATTTCCTGCAGCCGCCGGCTGAAAGGTAGGCCGGTGACAGGAAAGCTAATTTAGCTCGGCTTATTTACCACTATGCATCATCTCGGAGCATGACGCTGACGCACAGACCGGCCCGATTAAAAATTACACCGGTGCCCGAGCACGGCCCGGATATTTATGATGACACTGTGTGTTTGGTGAGGTAGAGCGCAGGGAAACCCCCTGTAGGAAAAAAATGCAGCCAGGCAGAAGAGAGAGAGAGTGTGTGTGTGTGTGTGTATATGTGTGTGTGTGTGTTTGTGTGTGTGAGAGGAGAGGGGGAAGCAATGTTTCATATGTTGGTGGGGACTGAATGTCCCCAGGAGGATAGGAATATCTGGGACATCCACAAAGAAAAATGGTAATAATAATAATAATAATAATAATAATAATAATAATTATTATTATTATTATTATTATTATTATTATTATTATTATTATTATTATTATTATATTTTTTAAGTTTTAAATCTCGACAAACTTTGATGTTGGCTTGGCTTGATGAAGCAAGTAGTTGATATATCCACTGCTTATATGCTGTACATACACATGAAAAAAAATTATAATAATAAAATAAATAATTTAATAGACCAGAATAAGGTGGAATCTGATACATGATACAAAAGAAATCGAACGGAAAGCAGAAGAAATAAAAAATTTTAATTTGATTAAAGAAAACTTCTTTCTTTAGGTACATTTTTTTTTCTTCACATGGGAATATTTTAGGTGGTTTCATGTTTTAATAAAAATTGCAATATTTGAATGAATAAATAAATAAATAAATAAATAAATAAATAAATAAATACTGCCAAAAACAGTCACTGGAGAAGATGTCAGTGGAAGGTGCTTTCAAGTATAGTAAGGCATGTGGGAGAGAGATAGAGAGAGATGGGGGGGAGAGAGCGAGAGAGAGAGAGAGAGAGAGAGGGAGAGAGATGAAGAAAAAGGCCAACCTGGCAAATGTATCTTTTTAATACCACTCAGCAAGGTTAATGCCGTTTACCTTGGAGAGTGATGAAGAGAGCGGGAATACGTTAACAGATCAGATAGATAAATGAGCCTTGTGTATGCGTATGTCTCTCTACCACACACACACACACACACACACACAAAGAGCAGCTATGTGATAGCCATGTGATACACAGCAGGTCTGAGCTATTTGTTGTACAGCAGGAAGAAAGAAGAAGGATAGGTGCAGAGAGAAATCAAACTGTTGTGCGCCTATAACCATCTGTCAAAGGCTCGCAGAGATGAGGGCGAGATTAGGGGGAATAAACAGAAACGCCGGCAAGCCCTCAGGCAAGTGTGGGGGAAAAAGAGAGCGAGAGAGATAGAGCTAGCGAGAGAGAGAGAGAGAGAGAGAGATGAAGAAGAGAAGGGGGAAAAAACTCACAGTGGGACAGTGATGACATTGTAATTCAAAAGCAGCCAGAGATTACAGTGTGTAACCTGCGCTGACAACCGACAGATGACTGGCCATATCACGCTTCAAGCTGCATGCAGCTTTTACCATAGCGATGATGATGATGATGATGATGATGGTGGTGGTGGCAGAGATAATGATGTTTTTGATGATGGGGTTATGAGTATTTCCTTTCCAGTGATTTGTCTATAGAGCAATACTACAGGGCAGAGATGAGCTCAACCTTGCCCTCTCCCTCTCCCTCTCTCTCTCTCTCTCGCTTTCTCTCTCTCTCTCTCTCTCTCTCTCTCTCTCTCTCACTCTCGCAGCTTCAGAGAGACATCTCGCAGCTCCTGAGGCGGCGAAGGATCCGTGTAAATTTACCGTGAAGGCTCTTAGAAGTGCTATTCAAGAGGGAGATTTCCTTTAAAGCTCTCATTTAAAACCTTCAGAAGACAAAAAAACCTGCGCTTTCCTCACGAGGCCCCCAATTTTGCCATTCCTGCTCACGATCCTCAAACACTCGCTGGTACCTTTTTAAAAACGGTGCATTAAGTGACTTAAATGTTTGTCTTACTCTACTGTGAGCTATCAGAAGGAATCGGAGCGTGCATCTCATGTGTTAATTTATCTGGATTTGGAGTTACATTTTGGTTTTTAAATATTAAAAACTTGACCCATGAGAATGCTAAACTAAGGCAAAGAAAAAAGTGAGTCTATTTGTCCAAGTCATTTTTATTTATTTCATTTTTTTCCTTCAGCAACCCAGGAATGTGCACAAGCCATATTTTATTTTAATTTATTTTTATTTTTTGGGCATTTTTTTATTTTATTTTATTTTAACAGATCACTTTCTTTCTTCTTCACTTTCTTTCTTTCTTTCTTTCTTTCTTTCTTTCTTTCTTTCTTTCTTTCTTTCTCATTGTGTTGTCAGTCAGATCTAACAAAGTTTTGGCTGTGTGACTGTAATGTATTCACATAGGTGTGTGTGTGTGTGTGTGTGAGAGAGAGAGATAGAGAGAGAGACAGTGTGTGTTCTGCCCTTTCCTCTTGCCCTTGTCATGCAGTCTGTGCTACATGCCCCGCCTGTACTCTCAGGTCAGGATTGGACCATGCCACTGTCTGTCAAACTCCCACCCACCCTGTCACACACAACGCTCCCAATCCCACAATTCCATCTGACCTCCCGGCTCCTGTTCACATCAGGGAGCGAGGATCTTTGCACTGTTCTTTCCTGCTTCTCTCGCCTCTAGTCTTTTCCCTCAGGAGTGCTGGGGAAAGCCGTATACAGCTGAGACAGCTGTTTAAATCCGAAATCAAGAGCAGCTCTTCTGATTGATCTTCTTTATCCATCCTGATGGGCGTGGTCTGTTTCAGATGACCCCGTCCCCATTAACATGACAGGACAAGGAAGCTCACTGACCTCAACCCAGTCAATCATTTTTTGAGTGATTGACACCTACAGCACTCTCCATCATCATCATCATCATCATCATCAAAACACTACAGTGGTCAAGTTTCCACTGATTGACAGGACAGAGTAGGCGGGGTTTTACCTGTCCATACCTCCACTATCAAGATGCCTCACTTCCATGTTTGGATTGGAATCTGATTAAGATTTAATATTAATGGGAGTAGTCTATTTTCACAATTTCTACTGATCCCTATGATTGACTCTCATCTCATCCCGGGTTTATTCTATTGATCCTGCTTCGTGTCCAGATTTTAAAAAAAAAGTAGAAAAAAAGAAAAATTGTTTCCTGGAAGATGACAGGATGACTTAATTTCTGTTGGACTTTTTGGTGGAAATTGTTCCATTGTTATAATAAAGGCACGATATTTCATCCTTGTAAAATAATTGAAAAAAAAATCCCAATTTACTTCATGATCAGTGTACGCAATACTTCAAACCTGCCTTTAATTTTGATTTATTTATTTAGTAATTTATTTTATTTTATTTTTTTAAATAAAAAGTGTTGAACTGAGAAGCGCAATGTTCCGAATTTATTCCGGCTCTCTAATTAGATGTCCACGTTTCTGTGTCTCATAATCGCATTTATTTTACATGACGCTTTACAGTAAAGCAGTGTATTGAATTTTTAAAACACACCTCTTGGGTGCGACATGAAGGAGAATTTTTAATCTCGTTTTCGCTAAATGAAGGGGTCCTTTTAAATCAAATCTAATGAGTCTGCAGGTTCCCAAGCAAAGGCTTTTTCTAATTATTGTATTATTGGGGTCTCGACTGCAGTGTCGCAGCGTGACGGACAGATTCGAGGGGCAGGGCGAGTGCGTGTGTGTGTGTGAGTGTGTGTGTGAAGGGTGGAGAGAGATATAACATGCTTCCAAAAAATCTATAAAAGCCGAAGGTATTAATGATAGCTATGTCTCCGGATTTGTTTATTGATATGTTGTAATGTAGAGTACCTGATGATGGTATGGAGTGTGTGTATGTGTGTGTATGTGTGTGTGTTTAGGAGAGAGGGGGTTTGTGGGGGTCTCCTGTTTCAGCCTCGGTTGACAATTAAGACCTGGGTGACTGTAGCCGGGGGTTAATTCAGCTCATTAAAAGAACTAGGTCATTAGTGGAGAATCAGGGTTCTTAAAGGCGGCACAGGGAGAGACTGGAGGAGAATGGAGGGAGGGATGGAGGGAGGGATGGAGGGAGGAGGAGAAAAGAGGAGAGAGAAGACACGTGAGAGAGAGCGAGAGAGAGAGAGAGAGAGAGGGAGGGGGCGCTGTAAATTCAGCATCTCCACGAACACGGCTCTTACATTAATTAACCTCCCTTTTCCTTGTTGAGGAGAAGAAAAAAAATCTGTTATCATATATGCACATGGCTGTACACCAATTAATTGCGAAGAAAAAGAAGCTAGTTTACCGTCATCCCAGTGGTCGCCTTGTCTGCCTGCGCAGGAGATCCTTTATTCCGAGAAAGGAGAGGAGAGAAGTTGGCGGGTGGAGGGGGTGTGTGTGTGGGGGTTGACAGTAAAGAAAGAGAGAGAAAGAGAGAAGGAGAGAGAGAGAGAGAGAGAGAGACAGTGTGTGTGATGAGTAAAAAGGGTATTAAAATTAAGAAGGGAATCGCAGAAGAAATCGGGCACGCCTCGGGGGAACCTGGCAAATAAAAGCCTCGGAAATGGAAATAAATAAGCTTTTGCTAATACCTCACCTAAGGAGAGCTGGAGCTCAACCCCAGCGAATCGGAGTGTATTCAGTAACACCTCACACACACACACACACACACACATGCTCGTACATACACGCTCTGACCTTCAGAGCAAGGAAGAAAAAAAACGGCTGTGGTTCTCGGCGGCGAAAACACGTTTGACACGAAAAAACCCAGCGAGAAATAGATCCTGGTCGTGTAAAATGACCACACACACTCGAGATTAAGTCAGGATTGTGTGTGTGTGTGTGTGTGTGTGTGGTGGAGTGGCTCTGCGAAGGCCAGGCCAGGCCAGACCAGATCTTTGCAGATCTTAGGTGTTAAAAGTGGGTATTGGAACTGGAGGGCGCGAGTGTCAGATATTTTCCGGCCTGTTTATTCCAGCGCCGTTTCAGTCACTGGTTTTAATTTCACTTTTTGACCTCCAGGTTTGGATCAAAGCGCAGTCGCTCTTCGCTTCGTTCGGCCCCGAGTCCCCAACTACCAACTACCCCACGCACTCCTGATGCCTTCGCTTTCTCTCTCTCTCTCTCTCTCTCTCTCTCTGTCTCTCTCTCTCTCTCTATTACACACATACACACAAACACTGTTCCAGTTTGAAGCGTGGCATTGCAGTAGGAAGATAATTGGTCTCTCAGATTGAAATTCAGCAAAAGAAGTAAATATGTTTCTTTTCCCTTTTGCCTCACACTTTCTTTCTTTTCCTGAGAACCTTCAGCTACATTGTGGGGGAAGCTTCACTACCACTATACCACCACCACCACCACCTCCACCGCCACTATCAGCACCGTGGCTCTGAAAAAAAAAAGAAAAAGATGGATGGACCATTTATAACGTTTATTAAAATGCTCACATTTGGGCATAATTAAGCGGATTGATGGCGTGACAAGGCTGGTGTGATTGAGCGCTGTCTCTGTCAGATCCTCGGCGGATCCACACAAAAGGCTTAATATGAGCCAGCCATCTTTACGCACAACCCCGCTTGACACTTCTCTACTCCGGTAGGTGCCATCAGCGCCGACGTTCATTCATATTCACCGGCCCAAAGTTCAGGAGAGGAAAGGCTGACTAATAAGGGAGAGTGTATTACTGTTTTCATCTGCTAATATTCTCCACCATCTTAATGAGCGAGAGAGAGAGAGAGAGAGAGAGAGAGAGGGTGTGAGAATCCTGCTCGATGGAACGATTTGAATTTAAATGATATAATACTTCAGATTGCCTAATTTTCCCATACATATTTAATCTATGTATTATCTTTTTTGGTCCCCTGATGTTTCGGTGAAAGGCGGCGGCCTGAGTGAGTGAACAAATGTGTAGGAGCTAACGTGTTATTGGAACAAAACCCAGGGGCCAAAGGTTCATTCATTGTGTGAATATATTTCCAAGATAGATAGATAGATAGATAGACAGACAGACAGACAGACAGACAGACAGATAGACAGATAGATAGATAGATAGATAGATAGATAGATAGATAGATAGATAGATAGATAGATAGATAGATAGATAGATGTTTTCGCCTTCTTTTTCATATATGTAAGGAACAAACCACTCCAGGTTGCGTGGTTATGGGAAAATAATCAGCGAGGGTGTGCCGTGGCTGAACTGTCACTATACCGAAGTTAATCGTTTATCAAAAACAGCAATCCTGAATGTGATTTGTTCATCTTATTCATCCTACCAGAGCAATTTGCTGACAGTGTTTTAAGATTTTCATGATACTCAGTAATTTGTATCCGTTTATAGCTACAATTAATGTTGTGGAACACTCTGGGTGGGGGCATGGTGGCTTGCCTCACACCTCCTTTCGGCAGTTGGGCGTTCGATTCCTCTCTCCTGATTTTTTCCTTGTATTCTGGTTTCCTCTCCCCATGTAAAGACATGTGTTGTCCAGGGTGTCTCCTGCCTTTGCCCGTGTCCTGAGTCCACTGGGATAGACTGCAGGTTCCCTGTTCCATTTCTCTAGACATTAAAATGAAAAAAAAAAAAAAATGAAAAACAGATATTGTCCTGTTTTCTGAGAATCAGCAATGCCCTCTGTCCTTGTTTTTGCTGTGGAAATTTACCCTCTGACACTGAAGACTCCTTCCAAAAGTAGAATAGAATAGCCTTTATTTGTTACACATACATTACAGCACACTAAAATTCTCCTTCTATCCACCAGAGCACAGGGTCAGCCATGATACAGGGCCTCTGAAGCAGTGGGGGTTAAGGGCCTTGCTCAGGGGCCCAAAAGTGGCAGCTTGGCAGCGCTGGAGCTTGAATCCTGGATCCTCCGATCAACCCAGAGCCTTAACCACTGTCAGAAACATCTCAAGAGTTAAACTTTTTTTTTTTGAGTGTATGCTGTAGGTTGTATAAGAATGATAACATATTCTCTTATCAGAGCTAATATTACAGGAAATGAATCAACACCATCTAAACCAATCAGAATCGAGAATTCAACAGTATACATAGATCCAGATACATTGGTTAGATATCATGGATATCACTGCGCAACATGGCTGAAGTATTTTTAAAGGGATGGCAAGGACGCCCGAATGGGAACATGTTTCTGTTTGTGTGCCGTGCTTTTTATTTATTTACTTATTTCATCCTTTTGTGGTAAGAGAGTTAATTGAAGCTACAGGAGGTCCTGAAATAAGAGATTTGCTCAATTAACCAATGTAGCAGAGCTGAGAGAAGCACCTGTGTAGAGTCTCTCTCTCTCTCTCTCTCTCTCTCTCTCTCTCCTGTGCAGACAGCATGCCTGATTACTCTCCAGAGTGCTTTTTTCCTCTGTTTCTCTCTGGCATTTTTCTTTTTTTGTCTACTTGCTCCCTTCATGCACACCTCATCTGCTTAATCGCTTGCTTTGTTTACTGACTGCGTCATCGGAGCTGATGCCGTAATGACAGGTAACGGTGAGGGAAGACAGGAAGCTGTGGGAAAGAGGCAGCTGATCTCGCGGAACTGGCGTTTGAGATCATGCCAGATGATGGCGAGCATGCGGCAAAACATCTCTGGATTTGACGAAAAGGATGAGTCGGCTCTCTTTGGACAGGTGCAGAAAACAGGGAAAGATACATTTAAAAAGGATGGAGCAAATACATATGATATTTGGTATGAAAGTCAATCTTATGTCACTCTGTGACACACTGATAGGATTTCTGAATCTACAGTCTGTGCTAGATAGACATCAGCACTAAGCTCCAATTAATATGAGTTTCATCATCTTTGAAAGACTTTGAAAATACATTCCTTAAATTCAGGGTATTGCAGATGTTTTGGACAGAATATGAATCTATACAGTTGAATGCTGTAACATTAAAAAGGAGGAAGTTTTCTGGGACATGGAAATTATTTGTTCCCTAGGGAAAATTAGTAAATTTAGAAAATTTAGAGAAGACAAGCAGCTTACAATGTATGTTTTTGGACTGGGGAGGAAACCAGAGGACAATGAAGAAATACTACAAGCATGAGGAGAACATGCAAACTCCACAAACACAAAGCAGAGACGGGAATCGAACCGCCAATCCTGTCATATATCTGGCCATCATCTTGATCGAAGCATCACATTCCAGGTTTGTTAAAAATAGAACTTTTAGAGGAATTTTTGATGAAATTTATTTTGCTTTCTTGAACTTGAGCTATGTAGACATTTCTTTTTCTTGTTTTTATTTATTTATTTTTATTTTTTAGACTAAACTTCTCTTCAGTACAATCAGTTTTTCCAGATGGCCCTGATAATAGTGCATACTTAATTCATATGGTGACCTTTTTATTCTGTAACACTGCTAATTCTTGCCATTGCTTAACAGCCTACACTCAATATACACTCAATTCATGTTTTATACATCAACTCTGAGTACTGTTAGTTTAAAATTGTAATAAGATAAGGAGAAAGGTCAAAATGATATCAGCTTTTACTCACTAAAGACTGCAATAAAGTCAGTACTTGGTAGTGGACTTGTGTAGAAGCAATGTAATAGCATGTATTAATTCTATTGAAAAACACACTCCTGTGTACAGTCCCTGTCTCCGTAATGAGGAGCAGCAGGCTGAAAGTTTCTGACGTTCAGAGTGAAACTTGGAGTACGTCAGGGCCTCGTAAGACGCGTACGACTCGCTCCTCAGATGTCTGCGCGCTTCAGTGCTAAGCGCAAGTGGCTCTGAAGTGATGAACCCTGGCTCTGCTCCGTTCCGATCAAAAAGCCTCAATTCTATTTGTTTTGTTTCAAGGGAGCATGATGAAGGAGGCCAAGGTCGTCTTCAAGAGCTAATGCCGAGTCGTGCTTTCATGCCTCCCGTCCTTGGTGAGACCTCGAGCTTGCGACTTCAGGTACACAGCCTTTTACTGAGCCGCGTCCCCGTTTTCGACGTGGGATTTATTAATATTCTCAAAGACCAAATTTTACAGGGGGATTGAAATAATGGATTGCACTTAAAAGGGGAAAAGAACTCATTTTAGGTTAATACCATAAGCCTGTTGGACCCAATTATTGGAGGTGCTTTAACCATTGTCGTCTCGTATTTCTCCTCGAGGAGATTAGCAGCCAATGCAAGAAAAAAAGAAGAAGAAAAAAAAAGAGATTTTGCAGGTTTCCAGGATTGGGTTGGCTCTCAACAGTTTGAGGCTGAAATGAAACACTTCCCCGTGCGGAAGCTGCTCAGAGCAGGGCCTCGCGTACACGAATCCAGATGCGAATGCTCCGACCTCATTAAAACAATCGGAACTCGGAAATGGGACGCACTCCTCCGTTTCATCCGAAGTCTTTCCTCTGTCAAACTTGAAATGAGAGGAGAAAGGCACGGGAGGGGAATAGTTTAGTCAAAAATGCGGGCTGTAATGAGTGATCCTAAACCCCATTTACATGCATTAAAGTCTCGATCTGACTCTCGTGAAGTCTCTGTCTGTAATCGCTAGCAGGCCAGGAGTCGCTACTTCAGTGGGAAAAGCTTTGAAATCGCATTGTACTTATGATGTCTTCCATATTAATATCAGTGCTGAAGAGTTAATGGCGCTGGATTATTATTACAATGACTCTGACTCGATGAAGCAGTTTAGTTCTTAAATTTCATTTTTGCCTTAATTGAATATGGATGAAATTATGATAGACGTGTTGTTTTGGGAAAAACTAGAGAGGTTTTTTTTACCCATAAGCCACTAACCATACCATTACCTTATATTATTAGATTATTTTTATCCATTTATAGTTACATTTAATGCTGTGGAACATTCGTAAAACATTTTATTTAATTTTCTATATATATTTTTTTTTTAGCAATTTATAGTTGCATTTAATGCCGTGGAACATTTGTAAATCGTTTTATTTAAATTTATAGACATATATTTTTAATCCATTTATAGTTACATTTAACTGTAACTTTAGCTGTGGAACATACAAAAAGTATTTTATTTAATTTATATATATATATATATATATATATATATATATATATATATATATATATATATATATATATATATATATATATATATATATATATATATATATATATATATAGTTACATTAAATGCTGTAGAAGGTCCATAAAACAATTCCAGTAATTCCTGTATTCCTGTTATTTCCTGTAACGCTGATGTTATAAGTCACCTTCTCACCATACTGTTTTTCCTTCTCTTGAACTTAAATAAACAAAAAAATAAAAAATTCCAATAACAGAGAAACCACAAAAGGCAAAGCTTTCCATCTTGAAGACTTTCCCATGTCTACAAACATATTCACTTTACCTCTGACTGTGACGCTTCAGTGCTGACACTGGAGACTCCTTCCATCACCTCACCGAAGGCTTCACCACATCAACGAGTACACATGTTTATGAAGAGCTGAAACACGAGCCCATAGCAATGATGACATATTAGAACGAGTGTGTTAATGCAGCCTGCTGTCATAGAGAATTAATCAACACCTTCTGACCAATAAGAATTGAGAATCGCTTTGTGGTATAAAATTATTTTCCTTGATCTTGAACATTTCTTTCTAAAGCCAGATCCATTGCCTCATTTCCTCTTCTTCCTGTTCAGATTTCCCATGATGCCTTCGTGCCCAACCTACCCCCCTTTCAGTCTTCCAAAGGAATCACCTAACCCTTACTGCAGGACATTTCTCTTTGTTAGTCTCTCTCTCTCTCTCTCTCTCTCTGTCTCTCTCTCTCTCTCTCTCTCTCTCTCTCTTTCTGTCTCTCTCTGTCTCTCTCTCTCCTCCCCTCCGTTCCCCACAAAATGCCTGGAGTGTGCATCGTCCATGGGTCATTACTTTTCAAAGAAATTTAAGCATGGAACGCCATTTAATTTTTTTTTTTTCCAGAACGTAGTCCGTCATTAGGAATCTTAGCTGTCAGAGCGGGGCCATTTTTGGCGTGATATGTTTGTTGGCTCATTTCTTTTAATTTTACCTCCATTAGCTTAATTCTTTTTTAATATTTCCATCTAACGAACTTTACAGTCCATTTTGTTTGAGCGAGCTAAGCGAGTTTTATGAAGCAGGCAGTTGGCTTTCCCATTTAGAGGGAGCCTGGCGAGGCGGGCCCGTGCTTTTGTCAGCTTATTTTTGGCACCTTAGCTTGCGGTTCTGCTTCTGTGCCTTGATTATACAAGCAAACAACTGCATGAAGTTCATTAAAAATAAGCAGCAGCTAATTAACCTGAACTACAGACAAACCGCCACTGTCAGCTGAGATCAGTTCGGAGCATATTGAATTGTTAAAGATTTTTTTTTTATCTTCTTCTCATGCTCTCTCTCTCTCTCTCCCTCTCTCTCTCTCTCTCTCTCTCTCTCTCTCTCTCTCTCTCGCTTTATTGTTTTTTTTGTCCTGATGTCTTCACTGAAGCCAGAAATGACTCAAGTTCTTACACTGTGGACACTTTTTCTACAGCCCACTCATGATTACTATTGTTTGCTGGCATCTGGTCTCACCACACACACTCACACACACACACACACACACACAGGATCACCATCCTGGAATTCTGTACTTAAGTGTCACTGGGTGAATTATATTATCATGCAGCCGAACCTCATAATTTCTTTCTTTCTTTCTTTCTTTCTTTCTTTCTTTCTTTCTTTCTTTCTTTCTTTCTTTCTTTCTTTCCATCCTTCCTTCCTTCCTTCCTTCCTTCCTTCTCCAAACATCCACTGCATTTCTGTTATTACCACAACAAACAAACGATTTCTGAGAAAAATATTTTCGGAAAAATATTGGCTCTCAGAAAAGCCTCAAAGCCAAGTTACGAACAATAGAAAGTCTAGGGGCAGTTGTTGAGTTGTGTTAAGAAACATATAAAAATATGTAGCAATATCATGCAAATTCAAAGCTACCATTGTTTCATTTCTATCTAACAATAAAGCTCAAAGAATGAATGTAATGTAGTTTTCTGCATAACTTTGTATACTGTAACTGCATATAATTTATACGGCATTTACTTAGATTAGTTTGAAAAATACTGGAGTTTAATCCAAAAGCTGTGAGCAGTGTTGAACCCATCCCATCACACAGGCCAGGTCAGCAGTGTTTGTGCATGAGTGTGTATTAGCAGGGCTTGTAGAGTTAGGTCTCTCTGGGCCTCTGAATTGTATCTGCACGGATGCTGTATTTAGCCACAGGTCGAGAGATACGGCATTAGACAGAGCTCTCCCAGCCCTTTGTTCACTTAATTCGCTTAATTATTTCGTATCAGCAGACAGAGCAGATAAGTTTCTCCATTCAGGTCCTCGGGGAGCGTTCCAGTTTTATTTATTTCAATATCTATCTTTCATTATCGTTTTTTAACCAATTTCCATCTCACAGTGTCCGGCGACATTAGCGGACAGGGAGGGGGCTGTAATGGAGGAAAACCAATTAACAAATTAGCGAATGAAATCAACATTTCTCACAGCGAGATGCACATGTTGCCGTGCTGAGGCAGAATGGGCATCAGAGCAACTGGGTGTTAGCAGGGTTTCTCCCTGTGTGAGTGTGGTCCCTCTGTGTATACTGTGTTTGTGTGTGTGAGAAAGAGAGAGAGAGAGAGAGAGGAAATGACAAATCAAGAAGCGTACAATAACTGGATGAATGATAATGCAGAATGAATGATATATATCGATTAGCAAGG
The DNA here is from genome assembly GCF_019097595.1 of Hemibagrus wyckioides. Classification (NCBI taxonomy): domain Eukaryota; kingdom Metazoa; phylum Chordata; class Actinopteri; order Siluriformes; family Bagridae; genus Hemibagrus; species Hemibagrus wyckioides. The sequence continues at coordinate 28,991,525 of NC_080720.1, forward strand.
GTCTGGGATGCAGACTGGTTTTAATGTGAACCCTTATGAACATTCCCTGTCTCAATAAATCACCTGACTTTCAAATAAGAGGTGATGTTTTCTCAAACATACTGTCAGGTTAGCTTGTGTTAACCAGTTAGCTTGTGGAATTTATAAATAAAACAGCAAGAAGGATTAAATGCAGTATGTAGAATAGATATCAAGCAGGTAAAGTGATAAATATCACTGAATTTGAAGTAAAAATCCTCTCAGAAATTCGGTCAGTTTAGCTTGTTAGCCAGCTAGCGAAAGATATCTCTGGAGCATATTAATATCTGTCAACTAAAAATCCCTTCAGAAATCATGTCAGTTTAGCTTGTTAGGCATCTGGCTATGAGTATTATAAACATTTAGAAATTTGAAGTAAAATTCCTCACAGAAATTCCTATCAGTTTAGCTTGTTAATATCTGTGAATATGGCATACGATTCTTCTCAGAAATCATGTTAAGGTTGCTTGCTAGCCAGCTAGTTAGCATTATCAGTGAAGATTACAAATATCTGAGAATATGCCTTTACATTCCTGTCCGATTAAGTTGTTAGCCAGCTAGCCAGCATTGTTAATTAGGACTAGAAAGAGTTAGGAACAAAAAAATTCTCTCAAAAACTAGCAGGTTAGCATGGTAGCCAGCTAATTAGTGTTAACAAACGGTTATGAAATTTTAGAAATATGGACTAAAATTCCTCTCAGGATTTCATGTTAAGGTAAATAATGATAGTTGGAGCTAGCTATTGTTTTCAGCGAATATTATGAAGATGTCTGAATGTGACATAAAATTCCTGCCAGAAATCTTGTTCAGGTTCGCTTGTTAGCCAGCTAGCTAGTGATATAAGAGTGTATCATGAAAATCATTGGATATGGCTTAAAATTTGTCTCATAATCCTGTTAGTTAGCTCACATATATGTAAAAAAAAAAAGAAAAAAAAAGCTGCATATGGAGCAGGGACAAGTTTAATGTTGAAACCAAACACCTAGCAAGAATTAGCAGTAAAAAAAAATAAAGAGGTTTTATGAATATATTATATTATAATGGTTTGAAATGGACTCAAATACATGTAGTTTCTTATATGGATTCAAAGATACAATCCATGATAGTTTGTAGTGTTTATGCTAGGCAAATATTTCCTATAACCCCCCTACACACACACACACACACCCCAACACCACTACCACCACTTTCTTTCTTTTCCAATCACTCTCTCGCTAGTTAATTACTGGGGAGGCTGGGTTCTCCTCCTCCCCAGACACAGTGCCGTGTGAGGATGTGTATCACGCTCTCATCTGACTGACGGCCTGATTTCGCAGCGAAAGGTCTCTACACACATTCACTCACTCTACATCTCCACTCCCAAATCCAGGTCACACTGCCAAGAGTGTACACTTGACTCCATCACAGGCTGATCCCTGGAGGAGAAAAGGCCAGTTTCTCTCTCACACACAAACACACATTAATTAGAGCTCTTTACACAATGTGCATAAGATCCTCCCTCTACTCCTCCTTTCCACCCACACCCACCCAAACACACCTCTGGAGTAACTGCTCAGCTCGTAACAAAGGCCTCGCTTTCATAATGTTTCACACTCGAGCACATGCTTCTCTGTGCTCACCACGAAAAAGAAAAGAAAAGCCTTGTGTTAATCTTCACTTGCACTGGGGTTATTATAGTTCAGGGTTATTTATTTCTCTTATACCACAATTCTGCACTGATTTCGCAACACTTTGTCATTTTTTTTAACCATTTCTAATTACATTTTAGGTTGTTGAATTACTATAGCAGCTATAAACACTAGTCGTTCCCTCACTAGTCTCTCTTTCCCGAAGTTTGTACAGCAAATAAATGCAGTTTTCACAGTCTAAAGACTCTCTCGTGTTTGATAACATACATATCCAGCTTTATCTTGGACTGTCTTGGAAGGTACTGACACTGGAGACTCCTTACAAACATTCATAAATAAGATCACTTTAAATAATAAAAACAAACAAACAAACAAACAAACAAAAAACACTTGGTTCATGACTAAATAAAATACACACATAGAGTCAGTATGGGTCTTGAATGTTATGTTCGATAGATAGATAGATAGATAGATAGATAGATAGATAGACAGATAGATAGATAGATAGATAGATAGATAGATAGATAGATAGATAGATAGATTTTTGTTATTTAAAAAAAAAAAAAAATCTGTAACCAACAAAAACAAACACTAAAAACTAAACTAAAACCAGACAGATCAAATCTAATAGGACCTCAAAGTAATATAAAAAGCTAAAGTTAATTAAAAACAATCCAAACTGTTATAACGCCAGCTCACACACTCACAAACTGGCTCTGACAGGATCCACGTGGCGAGCTAACGAGCAATAACCATAACACTTTTATTGTTATTGACTGCAAGGACACACAGGTTGTAAATCCTAATCAAAAAAAAAAAAAGTGCTTGATATCCTTTCTGTAATGCATAAGTGTATTGCGCTAATTCAGGCCGGAATAAAAATGAGTGTTATTATCTTTGAATAAAAGTTTGACGCGCTCTCTCTCGGTGAAACGTGCCGTAATTATGGGGCCCCGTATCATTTGGGCGCCGGGCAAAATGGGCAAAGGCATCAGTTGAATGGCAGCGAGTTCATTTAGAAGAGCCATCAGTTAAACGAGGCTCATCGCGCCATCAGTAAGCCGCTCTCGTCTCCGATGACAGGTGGACGGCTTTAAGACACATTAGAGCATATGCCACCCATTCGCTCATCCTTTCCTATTCCCTCCGTGCTCCTAATGGCGGAGGAGAGGAGCGAGGCACTTACCGTCACAATCACGACACTCCAATCTGCACCGCTTGGTCTTAATGTGCCTTAATGTGCGGCGGATGAAGCTTTGGGATTCCATCAAATTGGCGTATATATTACATATATTTTGGCAGTAATTAAGAACAGCGATTGTGCAGAACAGAAATGACCAGATGTATGGAAGGATCATTAAAGCTATATATTGTACGCTTTAACACAGGAAGAACTGTAGTTACACAGCACACACATTTATAATCCGTATAATTTGCACGATTAAAAAGCTATACGTGTTTCTATGTCAAAGTGTCCGAGTGTCCATTAGCAACCATTTTTTTTCTTTCTTTCAATACTCCAAACTCAATATACCACCTTTTTTACTATTAACAATTTTTACATTTCGAACTGCGGCCATTGTTGTAAAGCCGTTTAAGAAGTCACGGCAGGGAAGTGAAATATATTTGGACGATTTTATTCACGCATCATTTGCATCACTTTAAAACTGCTAAGGTCGTACAGTCAAAGGCAGAATTATTGCCAAGAGCATAACTGGTCTTATTGAACAAGCTCTGTACAAATAAACCTATTCCAAATTTGTTCGGAGGAGCATGTAAGGTGGTATTTCTGATATTTAAGTTAGTTCTAAAAGCAAAAAAAAGTATCCAATGAGAGCTCTAAATTTGTGGTAATTGACAAATATGGAGGTTCAGAATTATAAATCCTGATCAAGACACATTCAACTTATGTTGTCAGGTTTAAAATCGCTGACTCAATTCGCATTTCATAAATATTTTATGAAATTTGTTCAGTTACCATTAACATCAAAAGAAATGTCTCTGTAACAGGAGGAAGAGTTCTAGTGTCTATGGTAGCATGGTGCAGTGGCTGAGCTGTATTATTGGACGATTTGGAACATGTTGCATTTAAAAGGCACTCTCACATTTCTTTGAGTTTTGCAGACGTCGCTAAATATAAGTCAGACGCTCCATGAACTTGCTTTGCGATTTACGGGTATTTCTGAGCCAATGCACAGACAAATGGAGGGAAAAAAAAATCAATGTTAATAAGCATTTTATAAATCTGGCAGAATTTGCTCAATTTACTATACGGTAACGTTTTCACGCACAAATATCACACCGAAATTTTCATTTTGTCTAACGAGAAAGAAACAGTTCACTAAAAAAGAAATAATTCAATTTAGGTCAGTGGAATTCCATTTCTTGTTTCTTTAGGGTATGAATTTGAGGTTGCAGACATGTAAAAGCAGCAAAGATACTATTCTCTGGTTCCCTTCCTTTCTTTGTTTCTCAATGAATATCTTTTATTTCGGAAAATGCCGTCAAAATCCTACATAGATACATTGATAATTGTTATATTGATATCTTTATTTCTGTTTATTATTGTCCTTTCTCTCTTTCTGTGAGAGCTTAATTTACCTATTATCTCCACCTTCCTCGTTTTTCTCCCTTCCATCATCCCAGTCTTTCCCAAATTCCTTATATCTGTATTCCATTCCATTTTCTATTTCTTCCTTTATATCTTCCTCTGTCTACGTTTCTTTTCGTTCGTTCACAAGAATCACTTTATCTAAAAAGCAACTAAGGTTAAGGATGTAAGTGTTCATAGCCTACGACTATATAATAGAAACGGAATCCTAATGTTCCCTTTTGCTCCTGTTCATTTGTCATCATCCTCTTATCCTCGCTTTGCTGTTTTTTTTTCTTCCTCTCTCTATTTTTCTCTCTCTACGAGGCTCTTTAATGAAAGAAAAATCAAAAGCGGAGTCCGACGGTGACATATGATTTAGCCGCATGATTCAGGATCCCGCCTTTCCCATGCCATGTTAATAATACTGTAACACGCGCATTACAATAAGTCACTTTAATTCCATCTGCTAAGTATGACAACATTAGCATATCCATTTCATTAGCGGCGTTCGTTAAGGCGCTCCTCTTTTAATCACCTCTCTCCGTATTTACCCCTCTCCTGCAGAACGCCTGCTCCCTCGCTCTTCCTCTTTTTGTTTGCTTCTAATGAGATGTTTTTGCCTCTCCGCCTCTCCCAGTTAAACTGACTACACTGGTGTCTCTCTGTCTCTCTCTCTCTTTCTCTCTCTCTCTCTTTCTGTCGCACCATAACAAAGGTATCATTCCATTTATTCATCTTCATTACGGCTGAGAGCGAACTCCGACTCCTCCTGCTCCTCTCAGTTAAATGAAGCACGCTTCAGCTCCCTCCAAAGCCACGGGTTCACGACGCCAGGCTCGCCGCTCGGGCGCATTCAAACCCGCACACACGCCGCCTCTTAATGGACTCCATTTGAATGCAACTTAATATTAAGGCTCATAGATTTTGTCAGTAATTTATTAATTGGAACAGAGGCGTCATTGTTTACCATTTTGACACCAGCTCAATTATAACTCCATTTAGAGAGTAATAGATTGTTCTGAATACATTTTTGAAATGCGGGGGTTTATTGTCCTAAAGGAGACAGCATAAAAGCTCATCATCCTCATTGATATATTCAATACAGTTTTTACCCTCTCTCTCTATCGCACTCTTTCCTACTTCTAAATGGCTCTTAAGTGGATGAATAGTGACGACGCCAGCCGCTGTTCTCTGATACTTTTTTTTTCTTTTTCTGGAAAGTTCTTTTTTGAAATAATTAGTACCTCGTAATTCGATATTCTCAAATATTTTCAAGCCATGTTACAATGGGACTATTGTTCCTTGATTAAAATTGCCTTTTTATATACAGCATATCTGCGTCCATGATCATTAGAAGTAGAACCAAAAGTCCACGTTGGACAATATGGGAATGTTATTTAGCCCTCGGATGAATTCCATCACAGCGCTGTTGAATTTTCTGTTTGAAATCTGATTGGTCAGGAGGTGTTCCTTTAAAGCAGCTTCTACCTTACACTACCGTTTCTTTAATAACAAATTACACAGCGACTTTGTTTCTCCTAAATAGAGAAAAGTCTATCATTGTTATGCTTAATGACATAAAGTTGTCTGTTTATATAATATCCATGGAAACGAGTCTCTAGTGTCAGTCTGTAAGAAGTTCAACATTGTAAAGTCGTCAGGATAGAAGAGTTTTTGGTACCTGGTAGCAAAATCAAATTATTATTATTAATCAAAACCAATAGCACAGCTACGTTATTGTTTGTTGTTGGTACGATATGCTCATGGTCCAAATAAGGTCAAAAGGTCAAATTCAGCTTTCATGGTGTCAGCTTTCTTTTATGGTTTAGCAAAAACTCGTGACAGCCGATAAATACACTTCACAACATCAAGTGTAACTAATCACTCATTACCTGCTCATTCTCTGCCAGTCTTACATGCAAAAACATTCACATTTATGGAATTTGGAAAGATGTCCTTATCCAGAGAGACTTACATTTTTCATATCATTTAATACAATTGAGCAATTGAGGGTTTAGGGCCTTGTTCAAAGGCCCAGAGGTGGACCTGGGATTTGGACCTTGGATTTGGGCCTGGAATTTGTCCCTGGAATTTGACCCTGGGATTTGGACCTGGGATTTGACCCTGCCATTTAAACCTGGGCTTTGGATCTGGGATTTGAACCTGCACTTTAAACCTGGGATTTGACCCTGGGATTTGGACCTATGATTTGACCATGGGATTTGGACCTGAGATTTGAACCTGGGATTTGGACCTGGGATTTGAAACTGGGATTTGACCCTGCAATTTAAACCTGGGATTTGAACCTGGGATTTGAACCTGCACTTTAGGCCTGGGATTTGGGCCTGGAATTTGACCCTGGGATTTGGACCTGGGATTTGAATTTGCAATTTAAACCTGGAATTTGGGCCCGGAATTTGGATGTTAGATTTGAACCTTAGTTTTGACCCTGTGATTTGAATCTGATATTTGACCCTGGGATTCGAGCCTGGGATTTGGACCTGGGATGTAACCTGGGATTTGACCCTGGGATTTTGAACTGGAATTTGAACTCACAACCTTCTGTCAGTCAGTAGGTCCAACACCTT
>NC_080720.1:29000851-29010851 GCF_019097595.1 Hemibagrus wyckioides
TCAGAGCATCTCCAAATCTGCAGTTCTTGTGCGGTGTTCCCGGTCTGCAGTGGTCAGTATCTATCAAAAGTGGTCCAAAGAAGGAACAGTGGTGAACCGGCGACAAGGTCATGGACAGCCAAGACTTACTGATGCACATGGGGAGAGAAGGCTGGCCCGTGTGATCCGATCTAACAGAGAGCTACTGTTGCTCAAATTGCTGAAGAAGTTAATGTTGGTTCTGACAGAAAGGTGTCTGAACACACAGTGCATGACGGGTCAGGGCTGTTTTGGCAGCAAAAGGGGGACTAAGACAGTATTAGACAGGCGGTCATAATGTTATGACTGATCGCTGTGTACATTTTACTGCACAGTGAAATTCTTTCTTCAAATATTGCATGGTTGGGGTTAGAGTCTAGGGTAAGCCATGATGCAGTGCTCCTGGAACAGCGGGGTTGATGGTCCAACGGTTTCAGCTCAGCGATGCTTTGGATCTTCTGATCAACAAACCAAAGCCTTAACCACTTGAGTTAACACTGCTCTTGCCTATGTATTCACAAATCTTCTTGCTTTTGACAAATTTGAAGATGTTCTAGACAATCATATGTGTCAAACCGTGCGGCAGCCAAATATGAGTGTGGCGTGCAGGGGTGCACATACTTTTGGTCATGCAGCGTAAGCATGTAGAAGCAAAAGCGACAAAATGCAATCGGTCCACAAACACTAAAATGTAGGTCTGTTTAGCAAAAATGCAACAAAAAATAATAAGCACGAATAAAAGAGGGAGGAAAACATTTCCTGTTTCGCTCGTATGATCCCTGTATGATCCATCTAGAGACTTTCCATTCCCGATTTCTATTCCCAAAAAGCTACACGGAGTTTTCTCTGTCCTTGTATCCTCATCCAAGCACGGTTGTGTGAAAACCTAAATGAATAAAAAGTCATTGTGTTGGATTCAGAGCTGTTCCTGTTCCTCTCACAAAGACACTAAACCTCGAGTGGAGTAGGTGAGAGAGATGAAACGTAGTTTAATCGCTAATATTTGAGCGATTAGCGCCTTGGCGAATAAGTAGCGGTTGGTTTGAAAGGAGGATGGGATTAGGCATTGAAACCCTTGCTGGAGGGGGGATTAGTTTCTCCTCTCGGCCCTATTCACTCTCACCGTGGCCCAGTTCTGACACACTGAACACTGCATGAACACCTAATGAACACGGCGTGAACACTGGCTGACATGACACGTTTTGTCTTGCTGAAATATAGCAATAAATCTGGAAGACAAGGACGAAGACACCAAGTTTTTCTCTTTTTCCATGTGCTGGATTCTGTGATGAGTTTGGAAGCGTTCTTATTAAGTGTCGTGAAATCCTCCCTCTGTGCACTGCAGGACTCCCAGCCTTCAAAACACTGCTTGTGCTTATTGTTGTGTTTGGTTTATGTCTAGGCATGTGACTTTATCTTCTAGTCCTCTTCTTACTCTATTCTCATCACCTGGATTGTGTTCAAGCCTCTATTACTTCTATGCCATGGTGTGGCTTTCTCTTCTCTTCTCTTCTCTTCTCTTCTCTTCTCTTCTCTTCTCTTCTCTTCTCTTCTCTTCTCTTTCTTTCTTTCTTTCTTTCTTTCTTTCTTTCTTTCTTTCTTTCTTTCTTCTATTATTTTCATTTTCTTTCTCTTCTCATGCCTTTCTCTTTCTTTCTTTCTTTCTTCTTTCTTTCTTTCTTTCTTTCTTTCTTTCTTTCTTTCTTTCTTTCTTTCATCACTTTGCTTTATTCTTTTCTTTTTTTTTGCTGTTTTCTGATTCAGTTGATTCAATTGATTCAGATTCATATTGTAGAAAAGTCTTTCTTTCTTTCTTTCTTTCTTTCTTTCTTTCTTTCTTTCTTTCTTTCTTTCTTTCTTTCTTTTCTTGTATTATTTTCACTTTCTGTCTCTTCTCATGCCTTTCTATTTCTTTAGTTTTCTCTTTCTTTCTTTCTTTCTTTCTTTCTTTCTTTTACGTTTTGTTTTCTTTCTCTTCTCTACTCTTCTTTTCATTTTCCTTCCTTCCTTCCTTCCTTTCTCTTCTCTTCTCTTCTCTTCTCTTCTCTTCTCTTCTCTTCCTCTTTCTTTCTTTCTTTCTTTCTTTCTCCCTGCTCTTGCCTTTCTCTTTTCTTTTCTTCTCTTCATCTTCCTTCCTTCCTTCCTTCCTTCCTTCCTTCCTTCCTTCCTTCCTTCCTTCCTTCCTTCCTTCCTTCTCTTCTCTTCTCTTCCCCTTTCTTTCTTTCTTTCTTTCTTTCTTTCTTTCTTTCTTTCTTTCTTTCTTTCTTTCTTTCTTTCGTTCTTTCTCCCTGCTCTTGCCTTTCTCTTTTCTTTTCTTCTCTTCTCTTCATTTTTCTTCCTTCCTTCCTTCCTTCCTTCCTTCCTTCCTTCCTCTTCTCTTCTCTTCTCTTCTCTTCTCCTCTCCTCTCTTCTCTTCTCTTCTCTTCTCTTCTCCTCTCTTCTCTTCTCTTCTCTTCCCCTTTCTTTCTTTCTTTCTTTCTTTCTTTCTTTCTTTCTTTCTTTCTTTCTTCTCTTCTGTTCTCCAACTGTGATAATATCATCTCTGACATCTGAAGCATATTTACACCATTTGCATTCGGTGAAACAAGACTGACAGAGAGACGTTATCAAACTGTAGACGAGGTTGAACTTTTGTGAATAAGAAAAGTTCTAAAAAGGATCAGAAGTTAGAATTGAAAAATGGTGGAAGTGAAAAATGAGTCATTAATCAATGGAGTCTAGCAGGCAGCAGTCCACCCCCTCTTTATTTCCACCTCTCTCTCTCTCTCTTTCTCTCTCTCTCTCTCTCGTACAGAAATACATGTTTTATTTTCTCTCTTGGCTTCCTCACCATCCCAGTGGACAGAGGTGGATGGAGTAGGAGGGAGATCCTGGGTAAGTGCACCACCCTGACCTCCTGTACACCGTCAGCGCAAAATGTTAAAAACAGCACAGGCCTGGATCTTACTTAGATACTTGGATCATTCCAATCATGTGACACACCATCCTGGCTGTAGGGAAAAAAAATTCCCCTGTAAATAAAATGTATATAAAATTATGTCTTTATTATATAGATGTCTCTTTCAATTGATGCCAAAGACCTGATATGCTTTCTTTTTTCTTTTTCTTTTGAAATCGAGGCACGTTAACGCAACATATAAGTGCTCTTGCTTTTCTTTTTTCAGCTCGAATGAAGTTATATGAAAGGATAAAGAAGTGTTTATGGCGGTCCTCGAACTTGGCACGGTGTTGTGTGATTTTCATCAAAGGTGACAAGAACTTAAGCGAGTCCAGATGAGTGTTACTGAGAGAGAGAGAGAGAAAGAAAGAGAGAGATGGAGAAAGAGAGAAAAGAAAGAAGAAAGAAAGCGCGGAGTTCTGATCCTTGTTAATGAAGCGGCACTCAGCCAGTAAATGTGGAGAGCATCGCTACGCTCGGCAGCAGCACAGGAACAGGGCCTGCTCGGCACGTGGCACACACCTTGCCTCTTTCATGTGTTCTTGCCATTAACTGCATATCCAACAGCTTTCATTTGAAGTGTGTGTGTGTGTGTGTGTGTTTACTTTATATACGCTTTCATCTAAGGCCCTGTCTAAAAATAGAGATTATTTCCTTTTCCTCTGTTTTCTGAGGAAGTATTGGGTAACTGTGGATAAAGTGAAGAAAGAAAGAAAGAAAGAAAGAAAGAAAGAAAGAAAGAAAGAAAGAAAGAAATTCAAAAAAAGCCTTTTCTACAATATGAATATGAATCATTTGAATCAATTGAATCACCTGAATCAGAAAACAGCCTCCAATTATAAAGTTATCTAAAGCAAAGTGACATGGCTTAGAAAGAAAGAAAGAAAGAAAGAAAGAAAGAAAGAAAGAAAGAAAGAAAGAAAGAAAGAAAGAAAGAAAGACTTTTCTACAATATGAATCTGAATCAATTGAATCAACTGAATCAGAAAACAGCAAAAAAAAAAGAAAAGAATAAAGCAAAGTGATGAAAGAAAGAAAGAAAGAAAGAAAGAAAGAAAGAAAGAAAGAAAGAAAGAAAGAAAGAAAGAAAGAAAGAAAGAAAGGTGAATGCAATGTAGAAAAGAAATTGAGAAAATTAGGGAAAAAACATTATGAAAGGATGTAGGAAATTAATTAAAAGAGGGATGATTTTAGGGGGGAAAGGTGAAAAGAAAAGAAAAGAAAAGAAAAAGATTGGATGAATAGAGAAAAACAGCACATGAACAAGATGTAACAAAAAAGAAAGAAAGATGAAGGCAGGGGAGAGATGTTCACATGACGTTGCTGTACACGTCGCTCACTGCACACTTCAGCTCTCTGTAATGTGGTCAGCTCTGAATGCCACGCGTTCACGTTTCTCAGTGTAAATAATTCAGAAGACGTTTGGCTGAGAGCTGAAAGAAGTGCAGAATGATCTTTTATTTGTTTGTATCTTTCTCCTCCTGTCATTCTAATTATATTAACACTGAAACACGGATAAACGGGAATATCAGATATCCGCTCTGGAATTCCTCTGTGGTTGTTGACTTATTCCTTTGGAGATGTTAGAAGAACTCCTGACCCCAAAAAGTGATGGGTTTGGTCAGGAAAGACAGCTGTAGAAAGAAAGACAGTGAAAGAAAGAAAGAAAGAAAGACATCCAGGGACTGGTAAGAAAACCTTATTCACTTCATTCCTCTTTCTTTGTCAGGGTTTTCTACAAAATGAATTGGAATCATTTGAATCAACAGAATCGGAGTTTTAAAGAAAGGTAAAAGCGCAAGAAAAAATAATGAGATTATAATTATGGGAAAGAAAGAAAGAAAGAAAGAAAGAAAGAAAGAAAGAAAGAAAGAAAGAAAGAAAGAAAGAAAGAAAGAAAGAAAGAAAGAATTTTAAACAAACCGTTTGTTCAATATGAATCTGAATCATTTGAATCAATTGAATCAACTGAATCAGAAAACAGTATCCTATTGTAAAGTTATCTAAAGTAAAGTGACATGTGTTAGAAAGAAAAAAAGAAAGAAAGAAAGAAAGAAAGAAAGAAAGGAAGGTAGTAGTGTGTAAACCTGAACGTAGCATATTTCTGTTCATGCTAGACTATGACAGAGTGTATTCTGTAGTGGTGAATTTTTTATATATACACCACTGCCTGTCATTAAAACATTCATGGCTTCAGACATGCTCTCCATCTCTGTCAGTTTCTGTCTCTAACCCTCCATCTTCATCACATTCTCTCTCTCTCTCTCTCTCTCTACCTCTCTTGCTCTCTCTCTGGCAGGAGGAGTCAGAGCAGAGATGCGGCAGATGGCCTGGAGTCACAAAGTTGCTGGTTGAGGCAGACAGCGAGCGTGAAGTCTGACAGAGAAAGAAAGAAAGAAAGAAAGAAAGAAAGAAATCAGAACATTACTGATTTATTTATTCACTTCATTCCTCTTTCTCTGCCTGAGTTTTCTACAAACTGAATCAGAATCATTTGAATCAAGTGAATCTTTTAAATGATTTGATTCAGAGGATGATATGTAGTTTTAAAGAAAGGTGAGAGAGGAAAGAAAGAAAGAAAGAAAGAAAGAAAGAAAGAAAGAAAGAAAGAAAGAAAGAAAGAAAGAAAGAAAGAAAGAAGCAAAATGTAGGTAAAGGTAAGAAAAAAAGAAAGAAATAGGTGGAAATTAAAAAAAGTTAATAAAAAGAAAGAAAGAAAGAAAGAAAGAAAGAAAGAAAGAAAGAAAGAAAGAAAGAAAGAAAGAAGCAAAATGTAGGTAAAGGTAAGAAAAAAAGAAAGAAATAGGTGGAAATTAAAAAAAGTTAATAAAAAGAAAGAAAGAAAGAAAGAAAGAAAGAAAGAAAGAAAGAAAGAAAGAAAGAAAGAAAGAAAAGAAAAAGGTAGAAATTAAAAAAAAAGTTAATAAAAAAAGAAAGAAAGAAAGAAAGAAAGAAAGAAAGAAAGAAAGAATGAAAGAAAGAAAGAAGGAATGAAAGAAAGAGTGTGTGTGTGTGTGTGTGTGTGTGATGTAGTAAGGCGGGGCTATAAATGTGCAGGGGAAGCTGTATTCTGGCTGCCTGTCATGACTGACACGAAGCCATCTGCCACAAACCTGTAGCAGCCTCTCTCTCTCTCTTTCTCTCTCTCTCTCTCTCTCTCTCTTTCCTACACCTCTCGTGTTAACAGGAATAAAAAGAGATTGATTAAACACACTCATATGACCCATATGTGGTGCTGCGGCAAGTTTCCGGCTGAGAGTGTTTGTGCGTAGCCAGAGCCGCACACTCAGATCCTCGCTGTTGGCTGGGCTTTGTTGCGGCCTGCCAGGCGTCCGCATACACACAAGGCTGCGAGGAGGCCACGACTTCCACAGATAATTGGGCAACCTTTGTTTTTTCTTCTTCTTTATTTTAAGAAGAAAACAAGCAGTGAGTGAAGAAGTCGGTATTGTTGTAATTAACCTTTCTACTCTCGAAAACCTTCATCTGCACCTGTAACCTGCTCAAAATTCAGAAGCAAAGCCCTGGCCCTCGCTTTAACCTCAACCGTAACCTAAATCTAACTTTTCATACATGTGAGTTTGCAATTTTGTTGCCATGACTTCAAGTTTTTTTTTTTTACTACTTTTTTTTTCCCCTGATATTTCTAAAAATTTGCACCAAATTTACAGGTTTAATCAACCACACATATTATTAACCAAGCAGCTGTTCTTGGGGTCATGTTGTTTATGGCTTATTAAGCTTCTATTAACATTAATTCTCTCTCATTGGCCGAGTGTTAATAGAAATTCTTAGCACCTTTTTACCAGAACACTGGCGTTCTCAACTAATCGGACATTTTCAATCAGTATAAACAAATAAATTGTAACCTTTCTATGATTTTTTGCCTCTAGGAGGCTCGGTAGAAACAGAAACAGAAATATTACAAATTACAAATATTACAAAAAATACTTTCATATAAACTTCAAATTAAGCACCACTAAGGAGTGTGACATGTCAAAGACATCCAACGCTGAACATGAACACAACAAAACAAGCACAAATTCTGTATTTTGACTTCGGTGGCCTATGAAAAGCTATTGGATGTCACTCTGTCCATAAGAGGAATACTTTTTGAGGTGATTTCTGAGCCAACAGCGTTCACAAGTCACATGATGATGTACTAACCTAGCTGTGACAGCTCACTAAGTACATAACAGCTAATATCTATTTATTTATTTTATTTTATTTTGCTTTAATCACAAAATGCTAACATATTTACTGTGAAATCTTTCAGAAATCTGAGGTAATTTCTGAGGCCACTGTACTCTCATGTCACATGACCATGTACTATAGTCTACAATGAGCCATTTAATTCTTAATTAGCTGCGACAGCTTATTCAATACATAACAGGCAATTAGCTATCTTTTGTGCTAGCTGTGGTATTACTGAACATTTCTGAAAAACTTCCAGCTGGTCACTGAGGTAAAGCCTTTGTGTTTTGCCTCATTGTACCATCTTTTTGATTTAACCTCAAGCATACTTACTGTGAAGATTTTCATAAATGAAGGAGTCTGGGGTCATTTCCGAAGCATCTATATTCCCATGTCACATGATCGTGATCGTTTTAAATCCAAAGCTAGCTGCCACAGCTTACGTGATACAGGATAAACAATTAATTATTTGTATTAACTGTGGCATTACTGAATAACAATAGTTTTTCAGTTCCAAAATGATAGCTTTTCACTGCGATAAATCCTTTGTGTTGCCTCATTGGACCAGTTCTTTTGCTTTTACCATAAAAAGTTGACATAAATGAAGAAGTCTGAGGTAATTTCCGAGGTAAATTCTGAGGCATCTGCATTCCCATGTCACATGATCATGCACTACAGGCTACCATGAGCTTTTTAAGTTCAAAACTAGCTGCCACAGCTTACTCGATACAGGATAAACAACGAGCTATTTATGTTAGCTGTGGCATTACTGAATTACTGAATTGTGTTTTGCCTCACTGGACAACTTTTTTTTTTTTTGCTTTAACCACAAAAGTTTTTCATAAAATGAAGAAGTCTGAGGTAAATTCTGAAGCATCCATATTCCCTTAATACATGATCATGATCTTTTTAAATACAAAATTAGCTGCCACGGCTTACTTGATACAGGATAAATAATTAGCTTTTTATGCTAGCTGGGCCATTACTAAATTTCAATAGCATTTCTGTTTCAAAATGACAGCTTTTCACTGTGATAAATCCTTTGTGTGTTGCCTTATTGGAGCACTTTTTTACTTTAACCACAAAAAGTTTTCATAAATGAAGAAGTCTGAGGTAATTTCTGAGGAAATTGTATTCACATGTTACATGGTTGTATACTATAGGCTACCAAATGATAATTCTAGGAAGTAGAATAGTCTCTCTCTCTCTCTCTCTCTCTCTCTCTCTCTCTCTCTCACTCTGTAAAACAACTGAACAAACCACTGCACTCATTCTATAGCACCAATTAGAGCACAATGCCGAGTGTGTCACCCCCAGCAATCAACTAATGATTTACAATTTATTTACCATTAACATCATCAGCTCTCTCACTCCCCTTCCATCGGAGCGGACTAATGGGGTTGTGTAATTATAATTAAAAAAATTAAATGAAACACTCCGACGAGGTAATTTAAGTCGAGAAAGTAAATTACTACGAGGAATTTCATGCCGAGGCGAAGGATATGACTAACTAAAGGGGGATTGCCAATAAAAGTATCAGTTTCACTCTTAATGTTTTAATTGCGGCGATGTTTTGGAGCGTAGTCACATAACTAACGTGGATATCTGACAGATACGGATAAGATAACGGTATTGTGCGTAGTTATGTTAGACGTGACAAGTGGTTTTCTGAGTGAAATGTTAGACCAATTTTTATTATCAGCTGTCAGAATTAATTGTCCTCGTTTGCGCTCTTTCCCGGTTCGGCTGAGCTAATTATGAAGCGAAGGTGTGTTGTTATGGCTGGCGGTTGAGGCCCTCGTGCTCTGACGCTACCTCGCCCAGCGCTGGCCTTCAGCAACTATGTTCATTAGCACTTGGCCGGGATTTTGGAGGAACAGAGGGTGGCATTCGAACGGCAGCATGCCACGTGGCATGTGTAGCATTTTTTCCACCATTTTCTCGCTCTTGTTTTTCTTTGTGTCTTCTTCTTTGTTACTTCCTGCACCCATGCTCTCCTGCACCTTGCTTCTCCCAGGCCTTTTTTTTTTTAAACGGTGTTGAAAGGAGGGCGGGAAAATAAAAGAAAAGGAGCACGAGAGAACAAAAGAGCGGTGATTAGACGTCAAATTGGCATGGAGGTCAGGTCAAGCGGATCTACGCATGTAACTGTCAGCGGTAGTTAACGCGGTGCTGTAGGTAGCCGTGTTCGGAAGGGTGTGTGTAAATGGGAGATGCGTGATATTAATAGATGTAAGGTTATAAGGCTGGCAGTGTGTGCAGGCTTGATTTGTCCTCCCACACCGTTCACATGTGTGTGTTTAGCCTCGGGCGTGCCTACCCACTGCCACTGTCTAATGCATTTTACATTTCATACACACAATAGAGAGAGAGAGAGAGAGAGAGAGAGAGAGAGCATGAACAGGTTCTCTTTGTTCCTGCTTGTGTCCCGTGTCACCTGACACATGGAGACTGTAGATCTGCTTTTGTTTCCTCCTAATCTTTAATTAGGAATTGTGGGTAGAGACCGTCATGGCGGCCTTCAAAGCAAACCGCACACAAATGGCAGATACACACATATGTACCGGAAGAATTTAGGAAGATTTTTGAGAAAATTTGTCATAATAAGACTTTAACACGGAGGATTGTCCACAAATGTTATTTCCTGTTATCGCTTTCATTATAGCAGCTCCAAACAGCTTTTCCCTTACTACAGAATCCTTTTTCCTTCCATTTCAAAGTTAAGACCAAAACCATAGTGAAAAACATAAAAGTGAATATTTTTTACCTCAGAATTATAAAGAGCTCAGACTAAAAGTCCCTTTAGACAATGCAAAACCGAACAACATCACCATATCAACAATCACACAC
>NC_080720.1:29013351-29030851 GCF_019097595.1 Hemibagrus wyckioides
AGATCATTAGCACAAAATTAAAGCAGATATGAAATTGAGTCCTTCAGAGCAACGGGGATATCGGAAAGCTCTGGGAAAGCACAGCCTGGCAATCAGACACGTGAGTAGTTTGTGTTCTGAAGCGTTATTAAATTGTTCAATAAGGCAACATGGAAACATGACAAATCAGTGATGTGCTTCTCCTGATACAATGCATTTAAATTCAATAGCATCCTGGATGAATCCTGTGTGCGTATGTGTGTGTGTGTGTGGGTGCGAGTGTGTGTTGGTCGCATGGTCCGAGTGTGACAGTGTTGATGTTAATAGCAGTGGCACTCAGGGCTGATTGAGCCCGCCCTCCTGCACTAACACAGATGGCTCATTTACAAATGCAGCAAGTGCTCATGTGCCGTGCCGCCAAATGAGCGCTACGATACTCCACTTCCTGTCTTCTCTCCCAACTCTCAGTCACGCCTTCACTCTCCTGCTCTCTCTCTCTCTCTCTCTCTCTCTCTTCCACATTCTCTTCTGAGTAATTCACTCTTCCTCCCACTTTTCCCTCGCTTTCAGCCTTCCACTCTTGTTTTCTCTCCTCACAGAGTGCTTTTCCACCTGTCTTTCTATTTCATTCTCTCTGATTTTCTTGGTAACGCACCTTCTACCTATCATTTGCTTTCTAAACATTATTCAAATTCTAATTTTAATTCTCTCTCACATGCACGCACCCACAGAAAACTATACATAGTACAACATGTAGTCCCATAGGATTGTCAATGCCATGAAAAAAAGAATAGAAAAATTTTAATTAAAAAATCGAATGAAAAATAGTTACAATAAAAACAAAAATAGAATCATCCATTCAAGCAAATGGAAAAAAAAATGCAGAAAAATAAAAATAAAAAATATATAAGGTGTATGGATTGATGGCAGGACAGTATGACTACTGTGAAGTGTGAAACAATTTCAATGCAAAAAGCTGGCTGAGGTATTTAATGTTGTGTCCAGAAAATCCAGGCTTTAATCATATTTCTTGTCTTATTAAAGAGTATGAATGTATTTGATATTTATTTATTTATTACATTTTATTTCAGATGAACTCAACAACCAAAATTGATGAATTGTTCATTTTTACCACATGAGCGATCGTAGGAATGTCTAGTGACAGGCAGGAATACACGTTACATTTACATTTCTGGCATTTGGCAGATGCACTTATCCAGAGTGACTTACATTTTTATCTCTTTTTATACAACTGACCACTTGAGGGTTAAGGGCCTTGCTCAAGGGCCCAGCAGTGGCAGACCTGGGATTCAAACTCACAACCTTCCAATCAGTAGTCCAGCTCCTTAACCACTAAGCTACCACTTGCCCACATGTTATTCCCATAATTTGTCGAGCATTAGGCAATCGAAACCAGACACTTCACCAACGTTATGTTTATTGGATAAAGGAAACCTGAGAAACCATAGAAAACCAAATCCAACACTGGGAGAACTGTTAATGCACAGACTTTGACTGAATCATAACTTGAGTATCGAACCAGGTATCAGTGAAGAGGCACCATAAGTATCCACCCATCTAACCACTCACAGAGCACCACCATGCCACCCTAATAAAATAAAACAGAAGCAAGTGCCAAGAAATCGCCTTGATATGTCCACCCCTGGATTTCCAGAACCTGCTCAAGAAACTCACCCTGGTTCCTCGGTAGCACAAGAGTTCATCGGAAGAGATCTCATATACCAAAATCCAAGGCTGGGAGTCATGGAGAGCAGAAATCTCCCTAATCTCTGGTGTGTGATAGATGAGGGATGGTGTATTATGCTTTATCACTTGTCAATCACAGCATCAATAATTAAAATCGGTGTGCTGAGGTATGCGGAACAAGGCCGAAAGCACTTTCTTGCACAAATGACCTTTATTTATATCTGATGATGTAAATAAAACTATAAATAAATAAGTAAACCCCAGGAATACCCACTAGTGACCGATACTAGTGATTCGACATGAGATGCTTGTGTGTGTGAGACTGTTCAGCTCTCGGCCGTGTTCGGGCCTTGAACTAATGACTCAATAAACTTTCCCCGCCGTCCCCGCTGCTCTCCACCTCATATAACATCTCTCTTATAAAATTTATACCAACATCCATAAACCCAAACACAGGCCTTGCAGCCACTCTAATGGATCTCTGGGCCTCTGCATGGCAACCCTAAAACATTTTATCGCAAGACGAGGGAGAGCCAAGGAGAGCGAGAGCGACAGATCGGAAGGCAGAAGTCCAGAAGTGTGTTAGTGTGTGTGTGTGTGTGAGTCTACCTGAGGCTTTCAAATTGCACTCCTAAGCGATTGTGCCATATGGCAATGTGGCATCTCTCCTCTCCTCTTTTCTCCTCTCCAGTCTCTCCCACTTGGCTCCGACACACACGCCGTCCAATCATATCTTCAATTGCTTCAACAACTTCAGGCTAGCGCCGACTGCTCCTGTCTGATTTCCCAACCTCTCGACATCTCCGCTCTGGAGGAGAGTCTCCCTCTCTCCCTATCTCTATCTTTTTCTCTGTGTCTTTGTTTTTTTTCCCCCTCCATCTCTCAGTTGGAGATGCTCATCTAGAGAGCCAGTGATTAAAATTTGACCCTTGACTGGAGGAGAGGTGGAGGAGGGGGTGGCTAGCGTCTTCAAGTCCTCATTAGAACCGGCACACTATTGATCCACATCGCACGCCGTTCTCAAGAAGTTGGTACATCGAGTAAATAATGGCATGTTTTCTTCTCTTTTTTTTCCCTTCATTCCTCTCCCCGTGCTTTGTGAAGTGCGCTCTTGTCTTTTGGAGTGGGGTCCTCTTTTAATGCTGTCGCTCTGAAAACAGAGGCACGAGAGGTCGTGTGAATAATAATAATAATAATAAAAAAAAAAAATGGGTTCCTTCTTTTCATTCAAATGTATGCAAGTGCCAGAGGTCATGGACGTGCTTTCAAATGTGATCACCTAGAGTCATAATTGAGAGATTAAAATGCAAAAAAGGAAGAAAGACAGGAGGGTTTTTTATGGCTAGATGAAGCAGCGTGTATCTGGCAGGTGCCGGTGTATTTTTCTCTTCACTTCCCTCCACACTCAAGCCTCTTTTCTCCTCCAATAACCCAAAGCACTCAGATGCCACTTGCAGCGTGCGAGCCAAAAGACGTTTGGAGTCTTCACTTCAAAGCCGCTTGGATTATATTCGCATACAGTGTATCCTGAGGGGAACCTTTGAAGGAAACGTACAGCCAAAGGAGCTGGTGGCTATTGCTTGCTTGTGTGTGTGTGTGTGTGTGTGTGTGTGTGTGTGTGCTTTGTATGTTTGTCTAAACCCATTTCACTCCAAAAGCACTTGCCATCACGCTGGTGGGTCTCAGGTTCAAACTTCCAAACGACAAAAAAAGAGCAACCTGGCATGTTTACAGTAGACACTAAATCAACTACTTAGGAACTTTTTTTTATTTATATCAAAGTTCTGTTGACTTTTCAGTTCAGACCAGTTGTGACTGGTCAACAACAGGAGGCTAATTCTGATTGGTCAACATCAGGCCAATTCTGATTCTCAACAGCAGGTGAGTTCTGTTGGGTCAGCAGCAATTCTGATTGGTCCAGGAGTAGGTCTGTTCTGATTACTCAACAGCAGATCAATTCTGATTGGCCAACAGCATTTCTGATTAAGTAACAGCAGATCAGTTCTGATTGGTCAATAGCCATTCTGACTGGTAAGCAGTAGGCCAGTTCTGATTGGTCAACAGAAATTCTGATTGGTCCAGCAGTAGGTCAGTTCTGGTTGGTCAACAGAAATTCTGATTGGTCAACAGCAGGTCAGTTCTGATTGGTCAACAGCAATTCTAATCGGTTCAGTTCTGATTAGCCAACAGTTGATCAATTCTGACTAGTCAACAGAGATTCTGACTGGTCAACAACAGGTCAATTCTGACTGGTCGGCAACAGGTCAATTCTGATTAGTCAACAGCAATTCTGATTGGTCAACAGCAGGTCAGTTCTGATTGGTCCAGCAGTAGGTCTGTTTTGATTAGTCAACAACAGATCAATTCTGATTGATCAACAGCAGGTCAGTTCAGATTGATCAACAGCCATTCTGATTGGACAACAGCAATTCTGACTGGTAAGCAGTAGGTCAGTTCTGGTTGGTCAACAGCAATTTTGATTGGTCAACAGTAATTCTAATTGGTCAACAGCAGATTGCTTCTGATTGGTCAAAAGCAATTCTGATTGGTTAACAGCAATTCTGATTGGTCACCAACAGGTCAATTCTGATTGGTCAACAACAGGTCAGTTCTGTTTGGTCAGCAGCAATTCTGATTGGTCAACAACAATTCTGTTCAGTAAGCAGCAGGTCAGTTCTGATTACAGACAGACAGCTACAGACACTGCATCTGATTCCAACATGTTTTCTTAGTGACACGCCCCCTAAACACGGAAACTCAGAGATCACAGAAAATCCTACTCGTAATTACGAGTTCATGGAAGCGTTGACTTGCGTTCAAGTTGACTTGACCGACAGAAATACACATGCTGCAAGCTAGCTACAGTTAGGCTAAATGTAATTTTGTGTACTTAAGTCAAAATGCCAGCTCCACTATCAAGTTAAGTCATGCCAGGCAGTGATGTTTTACCATTTTATTGAAATTTATTCTGCCGGAATATCAAGAAATCCTGTAATAATAAATCTCATCAGAAGTTTAAAGGATATTTATGCCATCCTTCGTCAGGACCGTATGGTTTCTTTAAACCTCCATACTGCAGGTCGTTTCACTGCTTTACTATTCAAAGTGTTTGAATGTTATTTGTTTAGGTGATGAGTCTCAGGTCTTTGTGTGTGCCAGCTTGGTGTGCTCTTCGCTTGGGAGCGGTAACAGGATTTCCACATTGTCCTGGAGGTTCACCTTAAATCTGCGCAGCTCGATTAAGGCCGGGTTGCTACGCTTCCACGTCGAGCCTTTCTGTCTTTGTGGATTTTTTTTGGACTTGTTTTCTTCTTCTTTTGTGTATCTCAGAGTGCACTCGCATCCCTATTCTGCTATCAGCCGCCCGGCTTTTATTCTCCGAGGTAAATAAAAGGAAGCATTTTGACTTTGGTCTTTAAAGAAGAAGAATCGGGGGAAAGGGAAAGGGACGCAGAGGCATGGCATGGGGGAGAGATGGAAAGGACGGGTGCAGATTTGACCATATGAGGAGTGACACCGGGTTCAAGGGTTAATTTGTGTAACTGGAAATTTGCATACAAATGACAGGCCGACAGAATTTCTGTAGTTTCTCGCGAAAAACTTTCAATGTCAGGCACATCAAGCGGACCCATCTCCTCTCGCCGGGCCTTTTGAAGAATATTCATTAGCTTGGAAGAACTCGGCACCTTGTTTCACATTAATCTCCAGTGCAGGTCAATTACTTCGTTTGCTCAACTTTATCAGCACTGCCATTCATTTTTTTTTTTTTTTTTTTTTTTTTTTTTTTTAACACTTGGACCCTTTGTGGCTTTTCATAATGTGTTCTTATTGGCTTTCTTCATAGAAAGTGGATAAGCTTTTTTTTTTTTTTTAACACAACAAAGGCACAGTAAGTCTGTTTTCTCAAACAGTTTTGAAGACATAAATGAATTATTATGAACAGAAATATATCCAACACCCACCCACCCCCATTCCCTCAACACCCAATAACTTCTTAAGAGATTTCTGCTCAAGCCAGTTCTACCCCCTCCTGATTGGATTGATTGTTTTTCTAATCCAGGGGAAATGACTCGCTAAAAGGGTCATATAATCATCAGTAAACGTGTGGCGAGTCAGATATAAAGTGACTTTTTTTTTCCCCTCGCATTTACTGCATGTTTCCTCAGATGCTTTGTTCAGGGTGTATGGAAAAAGAGATGTACTACAAGATCCTGGAGTTGTTTTCATGCTAACAGGCAGGATCACAAGAGATCAATATCATTTCTAAAGTCAAGGTGAAATGGAGAGGAGAGCAGTGAGATGAGAGACGAGAGCATGTCATAGCAGAGAGAGAGAGAGAGAGAGAGAGAGAGAGTGAGAAAGAAAGTACGAAAGATTAAGGGAAAAGGATAGAGGAAGGAAAGAATTAATGATATAAAAATAAGTTAATTATTTAAAATGAAAATGATTAAAAAATTAAAATTATAAAATAAAAGATATTAAAATTAATTAAAAAGAAAACAAGAAATAAATTAAGAAAGTGTGACAGAAGGAGAAGGAGATGTGAAAGAAGGTAGGCAAAAATGGGAGAACATTGAATTGAATTGGAAACAATAAAAAATAATAAGAAAGAAAGAAAGTTATGAAAAATAAGAACATCAAGAAAAAATGTATAAATGATGGAAAAAAGGGAAAACAGAATACAATTAAATAACAAAAATGAAAGAAATTTTCAAAAATGATTAGTAAGGCATGGAAAAGAAAGAAAGAAAGAAAGAAAGAAAAAGAAAGAAAGAAAGAAAGAAAGAAAGAAAGAAAAGTAGTATTAGAGGACTACTGGAAAAAGGAGGAATCCATGATATTTGGAAAGAGAAAAAGTATGCTCAAATAGCACAATCAGATTGTTTTCTGTCTGTGATTTGCTGAAAAGAAAAGAAAGAAAGAAAGAAAGAAAGAAAGAAAGAAAGAAAGAAAGAAAGAAAGAAAGAAAGAAAGAAGGCATGTTAAAGGTCAGACCACAAATCAAAAATGTAAAGGAAGTCAACCAAGTGATGAAGAAGGTATGAAGCCCTACTGCAGCCTTAACCCTAACCCTAAACCTAACCTCTGTAACTGTTCACCCCCTTTAGCTGTGTGATTCGCTGTAAACACATCAGTGTTGAGAAATTTCATGTACAGTCTGCAGGAGGAGCTCTGAGGAGAATCAGGCGGCGTGAGACGTTGCCGTCAGAGAGCTTCACCGAGCTGGAGAGCTTCCTGTGAACTCGTGTTTATGCAGAAACAGCCTTTGTGAATCAAACTCTTGATCCTGCATAGACAGGAGGAGGGCTGGCTATCGACCCGCACCGGGGGCCTTTATCAACACACCTTCCCCCGGCCCTGAGCCAAGTCCCAGTCCGCCCGGTCTCTCCTCTCTCTCCTCGGCATCAGACCCAGATTAACACACGTAACCTGCTCGTTCTAATGAGCTATAGGTGCTAGAGCCTGGCTAATTAAGCCTGATCAAAGATCGGCGAGTAATCCCTAAACAAACCTGGCTATCTGAATACACTATGAGAGGAAAAAGACTTCAAAAAGGAAAGAGACAGGAAGAAGGGAGCTGAACTTTTCTAATACCTTGTACTTTTTAATGATATGCAACAGTGGTTTAGGTGCTCTTTGAGGGATTCTGAAGAACTTGAATTAAAAAAAAAAAAAAAAAAAAAAAAAGCTCTGAACTCTCAGGGAAACATTTCAGAAACGATCACAACTGACTTCCTGTGTGTTGCTTTGATGGGTGTATGCAAGTTCCTGTGTCAAATCTATCAGTAAAAAAAAAATAGCAGGATATTTTTTCCCCCTTTTTTTGAATATCTCATTCATTTTGAATATCACTAATTCTGGCCTATTTTATTAGAAAGTACACAAAAACCCTACATCAATACACACATAGACAGCAAAAGTCCAGCCACAATGCTTTTTTTGAGCTAACAACCTTAGTATTAAGCATGCTTCAGGATTGGGGATTGATTTCCGCCTCCTCCCAGAGTGTCTAGAGTTTGAATGTTCAACTGAATGCTTCATGGGTTTCCTCAGGGTTCTCCAGTTTCCTTTCCCAGTCCAAATACATGAGCTGTAGGCTGATTGGCTTCACTAAATTGGATGTAGTGTGTGAATGGGTGTGAGTCCTGTGATGGAATGGCATCCTGTTCAGGGTGTCCCCTGCCTTGTGTCCTGAGTCCCCTGGGATAGACTCCAGGTTCATCATGACACTGTGTAGGATAAGCAGCTCAGAAAATGTATAGATGGATGGATGGATGGATGAATCAATCCGTCTTGCATAATACAGCTAAAATAACACAATTTTGAAACAGAGATAGAAGCAATATAGAAGCTCATGTCAATCCACAGATCTTTCCTTGTTGCACATTGCCTGGTCTAGATTAGTTTTTCAGAGGGATTTCTGCTGGAGTGGGATTTAATAAAATTATCCTGTGCATATCTCTACACTTTATACAACAGGAAATTAAAGCTAAAGTAGTCGCTGGTTTAGTCAACTAGCCTACACAACTGCATGATGTCAGAACTTACACTGCCCGAGTCTCTCTTTAGGTCAAATCCCCATTTCACACTCTTAATGTGCATTTACACACACACACACACACACACACACACCTGCAGACACAGTGTGACCTTTCTTCATCAGCTACAGCCAATCAATTTGACACATCAACTAAGATGGACCAGGGGAAATGGAGACTGACATACCTGTGACACACACACACACACACACACACACACACTTGATCTTAGATACATTACAAAAACACTTTTAAGTAAGATTTTAAGTATTGGGGTATAAACCAAAAATAAATAAATAAATAAATAAATAAAATACTTAAATAATAAAATTAAATGATATTTTATTTTTTATTTTATTTTTTTTTACAAATACTAATGAAAAATAAAGTGTCATTTGCAGTTAGTGGCATAATTAATGCAAAAAATTACACTATTTGTATAAATTAGTTTGTTTCATGATGCAAAGATTTGATGTTCATATTGGAAACATTTAATTCTATTCTATTCTAAAGCGTGCAGTTTAACTGTCTTTGGCGCTCTACAGTATTTCAGCTTACGTTTCAGTCGATCATTTTCCATATCCTTATATCCTATTTATATAATAGTTTGTGATTGAGAAATAAAAAAGGCCATCTTTTCAGTTATCACTTTCGTCATTCAAATTTCGTCAAGAATTGAAAATCTTGAAACCAGTATGATGAATCGAATCAAATCCTAACCAGAGCGTATCGTTACATCCCTAACTAATAACCATTAAAACGCAGCTATTTTTATGAATTCTTATCCATGTCAGGTGGCTGAGGCTCGGTTCACAGGAAACGGCCCTGAGTTATAAAATTAGACTCTTTTATGACCGAGCCTAATTAAGATGCTTTATTGTATGATCTTAATGCACATTAATCTACTAGGAGAGAAAATTAGCGAGGAGGCCTCGTTCATGGGATCATAACAGGACATAATGGAGGTCGTAGCTGTTTCAGGTCTTAGGAGTCATAACCTGCGTTATATTATAAAAACGATCGATACGGAGGATAAATCTCTATTTTTAGCTGTTGTGTGAATTTTATCATTTTGCACATCCCGGTTTCTGAGAACAGAGAGCGACGTTAATGTGGTGTAGATCTAATATCTGCACATTTCTGTCTGATCTTGTCTGATGCCTTTTCGTATGTGTGATGTGATCACGTCATTTAAAGCTCTAATGCTGGATTAATATTCTCATTATCGCCAGTGGGGAAGGTGCAAATGATGCCACTCGCGTGTGTATATATATATACACACACACACTTCCTTCATCATTAAATCTTGGCACCGTCTGATCTCTTTCAACAGCTAAGCTCCAACCAGCAAAGGATACGTACGCACTACAAACCCGACCTCCATCCTGTCCTTTTCTAGCTCATCCTCACTTCTTTTCTCCTTTCTTCATCCAGTTGTGGAAACAAAAAAAAAATCAGCCTTGCAGGTGTAGCATTATTTCTGAATGCAGAGATTCAAGAAGAGACCAAAAAAAGAGAAAAGTCTGACCTAAATATCGCTGAAAGACACACCATGTGACCCGCTTTGGGCTGGAGGCCATGCCGAATGGGAGCGAGAGCAGATGACAGCAGATGGGCGGCATATTGTCCAGAGATGACCCGTGTATAATTGTACATGAAGTTCACTGCACTCGGGTCTGTAGTAGAATTGCAGTCGAATTAATTGAATTGGAGCTGAATTACAATCGTTAAAATCGTGAACCGGTTAACATCTCATGCTGGAGACATGCTTTTGAGTTCTCGGTTATGAAAAAGTGTTAATTTGTTGGTCATTCAGTAACACAGTCATGTTACATGAAAACCTTCACCCCTGTGAAATACATGGATCGTTCCGCCAGTCACATGTTCACCAAAAAGCTGCATCATCAAATTGCTGAATTTACTGAAATTACAGAAAGGAAGAATTATTGTAAAAGAATAAATATAAATATTAAATATATGAAAATGCCATTAATGTACTTATGGCTAAAAAAAAAAAAAAAGAAAGAAAAAAATAAAAAATAAAATAGAACAAAAATAAATAAATAAATAATTTATTTAAGCAGAAGTAGTTACTTATTTATTTATTTTTTTATTAGCATTGTTATTTTGTGTGTTTTATGAAGAATACTCCTAGGAATGAAATACAACATTTAAATAAAATTTACATAAAATTTATGAATAAAACATTCCTATACTGTTGGTTATAGACCAGAACATGGAACAATCTAGAAAGACTGCATGAGCAAAGATTTTAGAGACCTGCTGAAATATTATACCTTTGTCTTGAGTACACAGAACACTTAGTGAATAATAATAATAATAATAATAATAATAATAATAATAATAATAATAATAATCATCATCATCATCATCATCATCTAATTTGTTATGTTTTTTCGCTAATAGTCATGTTTTAATACAAAATTCTTTAGGCAAAGTCTGACCATTTCCTGTATTTTTTTTTTTTCCAGATATAAACATGTGTTGAATTTAATATACGGAAGTTAATATTGAGCATGTGACAGGTAAGGTATTATTGCATCATAAAACAGTAGAGCCAATCATATGCAAATATGCAAATATATGGAAATGTATGCCAAGGAAATTACAGCAGAGTAATGAAACCTTATATAAGTTTACCAAGGGAAGAGGGTGGGCTTGTGCAAGGTTGGGGGGAATTTAAATATTCATAAACTCTGGATTTCTTGACAAGTCTAGGTGGTCTAGTGTCGTTTTCACTTGTCTAATAGAGCAATTTGTCATCCGACGTGAGCAACAGAATTATGGCCTTCGGATTTTGGGCAATTCTAATATCTCGTTGGAACTGTTATGACTCGGACTCACGCCCTTCCACTTATTAGCGATGAATGTTAACCCATGAGCTGCCAAGAAGGATTCATTTTTAACTCATAGAACTGGCTCTGAACTGGTCATCCTGGTTGCTAGAAGCTTCCGCCTCAGGACCAAGTCAAATCATTTCACTCTGCTTTCTGCCTGAAGCTACTAGAGCAAGAACATCTCATAGCCAGGGGGATGGATCAGGCAGGTTATACACACACACACACACATAGTCTTTCCTCATTTTTATTTTATTATTTCCTTATTTTTATTTCTTTTTTTTTCAATTTGTCTTTGTTTCTCTTTGTTTTTTTCCCTATTCATTTCTTTGTTTTGTTTTTTTTTTTCATTTCTATCATTTCCCCCCTATTCATTTCTTTCTTTCTTTGTTTTTTTCCTATTTATTTTTACTTTCTTTGTTTTTTTCTTTCTTTCTTTCTTTCTTTCTTTCTTTCTTTCTTTCTTTCTTTCTTTCTTTCTACATTATTCTTTACTTTTTCATTCCTACATTACTTTTGTTCCTTTTCCTATACTTACATGGTTTTCTTTCATTTTTCCATCCTTGTTGCCCCCCCCCCCACCCCTCCTCATTTCATTCCTTTCTTTTCCTCTGTCTTTCTTTAATAAACCATGATAATGTTCCACAAGCCTGGACATACTTACTTTCTTCTTCTTTTTTTTTCTTTCTACTCTCCTTCTATTTTCCTTCCCCTATTTTTCTTCTTCTTTTTTTTTAACCTTAAAACATGATAATAGCAGTGGTGTTTCCAATTGTGTGTGTGTGTGTGTGTGTGTGTGTGTGGTGGAATGTACTGTACTGTATATGACTATATGTGCGTTTAATCCCGCTGGACTTTAATTGGCCTCTAGTTTAGTTTGGTGGAAGAATGGGGTTGAGAAGTTGCACTGATGTTTAAGAACCTGCCTCCGTGCAATTAGAGCCTGAAACAAGTCGTGTTCATTACAGCCAGGGCTGTGTGTGTGTGTGTGTGTGTGTCCTCCTCCTGACTGCATCTGTGTGTGTGTAAAGGTAATGACACACACCTCTTATGCAGCATCAGGTTCTTATTAGGCCTACTAGAGGCTTCAGTGGTGGATTTTCTGTAAAGATTTTATAATGCCTGCGTAGTTACGGGGATCGCCGGTAATGAGGAGCAATCTCAGGCCTCAAAAAAAACCCGCTGAGGTGTCTGATGTGCTTCATGACAGAGGACAATTGGAGAGGGTGTGTGAAGCATTAAGAGAGGAATGAAAGGGGATATGAAAATGAAAGTCTTTTATGTGGTGTGCTAAAGGGACATGTTTTGAAGTGGTAGATTGGTAAATAGGTAGACGGATTTGGTGTTATTGATTGCAGATTCCCTCGCTTTTCTCTCTCCTTCAAACGCACACCATATGGGAAGCTGTCAATATCTGGCTTCGCACTACTTGGTGCCAATGTTCTTTTTATGTGCGTGTGTTCAGGCTTTGGGAGAAATGACAAAAATGTCCTCCAGTGACGGTCAGATGTTCCCAATGTGTAGCTCTGTAGTGTGTGAACTCTTCAAAGCGCTTCGTTTTTAGCCCAAGTGTCCCTGTGAGATTATTTTTGTTGTATAACGTTATTAAAGTAGAATGGGACCCCCCCCCCTTTACACTACCATTATGTTCATCCAAGAGAACCAACACAAACCCTAGCTCAATAAAGATCAATGAGATATTTTATGAAATAATTAGAAACTTCTACGGGGTTTGTTCATGGAAATTGGAGAAACGTGAATGTCCTGCTGTTCCTCAAAGGAAGCCCTGAAATAAAGCCAGAGTTATGAGTGCTGATCTGAGATCAGGTCTCTGGACATCTGTACAGATTTAGAGTCAGGCATATAACTGTTCGGGAAAACGATAAAAATGCAGAACGGAATGCTATCGGTTTGAGTTTGCATTGTATTCATTATTAAAATGTTTTCTTCTGAATTTGAAGTTTTGGATTCAACAAATCGAGGCTAGTTGAATACTTGCCCTTTGGTTGTACCAACTTTCCCTCCCAAAGGAATTTGCCCAGATTCCACTCTGTATTTTGAACATCTAGGGTTCCTCTGGGTTCTCAATGGTTCTTAGCTAGCTATGACAAACAACCCCTAGGTCTGAAAGGACCCCTCAGTCTGATAGGGTTGATTTCTCCCATCCTGCACTGCACTCTGAGTTCCTGGGATTGATTCTGGATCCTGAGGATGATGGAACGATGTTTCCGATTTCAGAATTCAAAGCTTCCAACTCTTTCCTGAGGATGTGATTTATTCGTTTGAAATAAGATTCATTTTATATCTAAATGGTTCACATATAAATGATTCAATTCAAGTAACTCTCTTGCTTTGAAAGTAACTGTAGAACTTTCTCAAGTCCTGGTCATCAAGTGTAATATTAAAGTCCTTGTTTTTTTTTTCCCTTTCACATCCAATAGCAGTCAAAATGCTCTCAGTGTGATTATTAAGAACTCTGGAGTTATTATCCTAAAGCCCTATTGAGCCATCACTCCCATCTGCAACTGTAGTTAATGCTAATACGGTAATGAAGCGACCCTGTTCCATAACTCACCCTGAACTTTTGTCAATAGAGCGGAATGTAAATAAGAAAGAACAATGAAACGTCATTTACATTAATCATATTACTGCCCCGTGTTGCAGCTGAAGGAAGGGGGCGTGTGGGTGATGGATTAAAACTGGGCAAATCAGAAAGCCCGTGGCCATCATCAATCCATAAATGAAATATGTAATTTAATACAAAGCGTTGTAATGTGGATACATCAAAGCTCGAGCCCGATGAGATTTCTCAGGCGTTTGAACGTTTCGTGATGTTATTTATTAGGACGAATGAAGCCGGATCTACAGAAAGTGATTGGAAGAAGAGTAAAAACAGTGAGATGCAGTGGCAGGGTTGATGATATTGACTAATCAGAAGGTATCCTCATTCCAAAAATGGCTCAAGACGAGCCTCTGGGAGATGATTGATATGTGGTTCTTCGGGGCATGAGAGAGAAATATCGTTAAAAAAAAAGACACTCAGTAAACAAAGCAAACAAAAGAACGTGATCGATAATCAAAGAGATTCAGACTGCAACATTTTCATGTCTGAGACGAACCGTTTTAGTGTTCTTCATTTTCAATTAAGATAGATGCACACACACATACACACACACACAAAGTTATTGGCGTATTATGCGTCATTTCATAAATCCCGATGTCTTTATTGACTTTAACTGGATTGCACGTCTTATAAACGCAGTCCGTAGCTACTTGAATTATAAGCCAAAGATCAGCCTATAAACGGAATTAATGTGTTTGTTATATTCTAATGCGAGAACGCGGAGACGCTATAATTTTCATTTATTCGCCTCTGCGTGTCTGTGGGAACGCCGCTCGGGGAAACGGACCGCCAAAGAGCCTCTTGATTACCCAGTTTACAACACGACTCAAGAGCTGACGTTGGGTTTATTTACAGCATTATTTTTTTTGTTTTGATTTTCACTGTTGATTTTTTTAACTGACAAAATGTTTTTTTTCTATTTATTTATTTATTTTTATTATTTAATTCATTATTTATTACACAGTTTACAATTTGGCTCAAAAGCTGAGGGGTTTATTTGCAGCATTTATTTTTTGTCTTCTTTTGATTTCTACTGTTGATTTTTTTCTAACTGGCAAAATATTTTTTTATTTATTATTTTTTTAATTATTACGACTTTACAAAAGGATTCAAAAGCTGATGTTGGGTTTATTTAGAGAATTTTGTCTTTTTGTTTTCTGTTGATTTTTTAAATTTATTTATTTTTATTATTTAATTCATTATTTATTGCACAGTTTACAATATGGCTCAAAAGCTGATGTTGGGTTTATTTACAGCATTTATTTATTTTTTTTGTCTTCTTTTGATTTCCATTGTTGATTTTTTCTAATTGACCAAATGTTTTTTGTTTATTAGTTTTTAATTATTTTTTATTGTTTAATTTATTATATTTTACCACATTTACAACAGGATTCAAGAACTGACATTGGGTTTATTTACAGCATTTATTTTTTGTTTTCTGTTGATTTCCATTGTTGATTTTTTTTAACTGATTAAATGTTAATTAATTAATTAATTAATTAATTAATTAATTAATTACTGAGTATATAAAATGACAGCATATTTATTCTCTTTATTTTAATGCACCCCCCCCCAATAATATCTAATAATCAATTAACAGAAGCCTAGAAATTTCCATCAGTAAAGATTTCATCCGGTCCATCCGACGATCCGGATTTTTGTTTATTCGTTCGGTTTATTCATCTTTTTACTTATTCATCGATCTAGTTACAATTTAATGAATAAAAAAAAAGTCTATGAAAGTTTAAAACATGAACAGCAGTCAGGGAAATATTTACATGGAAGCTGGAGCGCTTGCAGACGGATGTAGGTTAGCATGGAGAAGCTAATATGCAAATGGTCTTATCTGCAGGGAGCCACAAACAGAAATCATCCTGATTGATATAATAAACTGCTTTCTTTTCTTTTCTTTCTTTCTATTTTTTCAAATTGTTAATTAGGCACGTCTTTGAGTACTGTCTATGTGTGGCTTTCTATATACCGAGAAAATGCTTTTATTATTTATTTCTTGTCTTCTGTTGATTTATTTTTTTCAAACTGACAAAGCCTTTTTTTTATTTAATAAGACACAGGCTAAAGTTACTGGACTAAAACGCTACACATTTTGCCACTGGCGATTTTGGCGTTTTCCAGACAGCAGTGTGTTTTTGGAGCCAGATCGGCCATATTGGAGGTATTTTCCATGACGCAGGGTTTGCTGAGAACCCACAGAGATGGGGCGGGAGAGAAGAAGTGAATTTTGTACCAGTCTGCTTGGTGTCCAAGGCCGTGACGTATGCTCAGAGCTGGCACACTGACAGTGCTGACCATCCACAACTGAATTCAGAAGTCATCCAGGATTCAGGGCTAGATTCAGGACCAGATCTGGGCGGGTCAGGAGGGTCAAACATTTCAGGGTCATTTTAATCCCTCCCTCCCTCCCTTCCTTCTTAATCTCATCCTTCCATCCTTCCATTCTTTGTTTCTTTCTTTCTTTCTTTCTTTCTTTCTTTCTTTCTTTCTTTCTTTCTTTCTTTCTTTCATTTCAATCTCATCCTTCAATTTTTTCTTTCTTTCTTTCTTTCTTTCTTTCTTTCTTTCTTTCTTTCTTTCTTTCTTTCTTTCTTCCTCATTTTTCTCATTCTTTCATTTTTTCCTTTCAGTTCTATCTATCTATCTATCTATCTATCTATCTATCTATCTATCTATCTATCTAATATAAGTGTTGTTTCCCTTGGTGTGTGTTGGTATGTACTGTACTGTATATGTGTGTATGCTCTGTGTGTGTGTGTGTGTTGGTAAGCACTGTACTCTGTGTGTGTGTGTGTGTGTGTGTGTGTGTGTGTGGTGTGAGTGCGCCTCTTAGTAACTACCCATGTTGTAAGTTTTGATCTCCTACACTTGAAGACTTCTAGGGAATATTTTTCCTCTCCTTCATCCCAGAGCAATTGGAATACATTTTTCCCCCTGCATATATTAATTCTCCATCCATCTTTGATGTCTTATTTGCGTGATTATTTCTCCACCGCAAAAATAAACAATCCCTATCAGCATCTCGGTAATGCTGCACGTACGGCTGGGACTCTTCGGCAGGGATCAAAGAAGTAAAAAATAAATAAATAAAAAAAATCTCCCATATGCATACAGTAAGTTCAAGCATACAGTACATAAAGTGCAGAGAGCCAGATGTTGTGTTTTCAACATGGAACCTAAAAAACATGTGAGTAATGAAGAAAAGGCACCATTTCGTGTTTTGTATGGATTCTTTCATCACATTGGCTGCATTTTGCCCTTAATATAAGACTAGAACATTTGTAGGCTGCATCTCAATCAGCTCCTTAGCTCCCTATCTCCTGAATCAGTATAAAGTGTACTGGTTATAAACTTACTGGTATAAAGTTTGTGCACAAAAGAATATTCTCACATCCTTATCATTCACCAGCGTACAAACGCAAACATGGAAAATATTTAAATTGCGTTAGCTTCTTGACACGTTTCTGTCATGTAACATCAAGCAGAATTGTAGCTAGCTAGCGTGTTTTGACTAGCTAGTGTTTTTTCTTTTTTGTTGTTGTCGTTGTTTTTGGAAAAACATTAAACGCTTAAAAATCATTAGACTCAAACAAACTGTATAAATAAACCAAAATCGCTTGGAAATAAATTCTTTAAAAGCCACAGCAAGAACAACAAGCTACTTACATTTGTAGACAAAGTTGCATGTGATTAGATTCATCTGCCATTTCTTTTCGAGGTGAGAGCCTTTCAAATATATACAGTATAATGTCCACATTTACCATCCAGGAAAACAGTCAGCA
>NC_080720.1:29035851-29050851 GCF_019097595.1 Hemibagrus wyckioides
GCAACACTCGGTCGCTCTTCCTTCACCCCGAGTACAATAAGCTGAGGAATCTTTGAGGACATTTTGTGGCAGACGGTCACAAGAGCAAATGGCTTGTGCTGAATTTTGAAGTGGACGGGGGATGGGGGGTTGTGGGAGAAGGGTGGTGTTTGGGGAGGGGCGGAGTAAAAGCTGCTGTGATACTCTTACATGTTTTCAGTTTAATGTCGCCTCTTTGTAAAGCTAATCAAATAAATACCGGCTTGTGAATTTACACTTTCTAACAAACATCGTAGCAAATTAAATCATTAAGAATGCAGATTTGGGTTTGTGTAATGAATCCCAAGGGAGGGGGTTTAAAGGTTTTGCGCTTAATTACACATTAAAACACGCTCAGCAATACCATGCCCTTTATAGGGATGTGTTTGCTGACTTCCCTTTCCACAACCCCTTGGCGTTTTTCTTTCCTTCTCATAATCAGATCATTAATTTGTCCTTCTTCGCCTCACAAATCCAAACAGCTTTAATTGACCTGTCTCCCTAGCTAAATTAAAGGTAAGTTTATCTGGCAAGTCAAAGAATCAAGGCCTGAGTATTTGGGATCAGAGGTTTTTCTTCTTCCTGTGATGCACAAAACTTCCTGATGACTTTGTTTGTTTGTTTGTTTGTTTGTTTCTTTCTTTCTTTCTTTCTTTCTTTCTTATCTCAAACACACTAGCATGCTTTTTCTGATCCAGTTGATTCAGATTCAAATTTTAGAAAATGTTTGTTCTAATACTTTCTTTCTTTCTTTCTTTCTTTCTTTCTTTCTTTCTTTCTTTCTTTCTTTCTTTCTTTCTTTCTTTCTTTCTTTCTTTCTTTCCTTCTAATCTCATCCCTCCATTTTTTCCTTTCCATTCTTTTTCTTTCTTTCTTTCTTCTTTCTTTCTTCTTTCTTTCTTTCTTTCTTTCTTTCTTTCTTTCTTATCTCAAACACACTAGCATGCTTTTTCTGATCCAGTTGATTCAGATTCAAATTTTAGAAAATGTTTGTTCTAATTCTTTCTTTCTTTCTTTCTTTCTTTCTTTCTTTCTTTCTTTCTTTCTTTCTTTCTTTCTTTCTTTCTTTCTTTCTTTCTCTCTCTCTCTCTCTCTCTCTCTCTCTCTCTCTCTCTCTCAACCTCATTTCCAGCACTCTCTCATCCTATTTGACCAGTGTATTCATTTTTGTTTATTACCTCATAATATTTTCCAAAACTAACTCAATTAAACCACTGAAGCCCTGTGGCCCTTTTTTTTTTGTTGTTGCATCCTTCTGGATCCCAACCATTACATTCACCTCTACGTGCAACCAGATACCCTTTGAACCCCGACAAAGTTTCTACATATAAAAAAAATGACACCTCCTATTTAAATGTGTTAGACCTCACCCGTTCAAACTAAATGACAGATTCATATCTGTGATTAGTTATTTGACACCGAAACCAGATCACAGATCCACAGGCTTCATTCGCTGCTTGACGTTTAGTAACATTATTAGAAGAAAAAAAGAAAAAAAAGTTGCTGCAATTTGCCTTAATAGACCAGCACCAAGGCATGATGTAAAATAACTCAATGACACGCCTGCATGCTATATGCAAAACTTCCTCTCCCGTGCAAATATATTCACTGCACTTGAAGGTGTGCAGCACTTGTCCGAAAGAGCCAAACGACTGCTTCCCATTAGAGACTGAGAGATTTGTCATTATTTGGCCTCTGCTGCTCACGCTTCAAGTGCGCTGTTCAAGTGATTGGGCACGGACTCGCATGCAGACACCCATTTCTATTTCCCATTCTGACTGCCATTCTCTCTCCTCAAATAGTAATTTCATACATGGGACCACGCGTGTGCGTGCAAGTTTTTTTTTTTTTTTTCCCTGCTGGTTTGCAAAGGCCAGTGAAGGATCGTGTTCCTGCCTTGACATGCTGGAAGGTGAGAAAGTACAAGAAAGCCGCCACTTCCTCTCTCAACACCCTCGCTGACTTTTGATTAGTGCTGAAACAAGGCTGCTGAATTATTATCAAAAGCCAGGACACCTCAGGAGGTGAGAAAAGAAGAGAATTGCCCTCTCTGTCATTCTCTCTCTCCGCTCTCGTGCTATATGTCGTCTAGTTAAATTGAAATGTCTTCAGGTACAAGTACAAGCCGCCATTAAAGAAAAGGCAATCTGTGTCAGGATGAAAAGTCAGGCCTACATGAAATCTTAAAATCGGTGAACAGTTTAGTTAAATATATGCAGTAACGTAATTAAACTCAGTTGTCTTTAATATCATAATTGATTGCTGGTTATATTAAAACGTTACATCGAGGTGGTGGCATCACGGTGCCAAAAAAAAGAGACATAACATGATCATATTCTAATTCAACACTGTGACTGATTTATAATATAAAATTAGCCAAAAAAAAAAAAAAAATAATAAAAGGATTAGCTGTACCTTCTTCTCCACCAAAACATATTTAACAATATGTGACACGCTCACAATGTTTTTTCTTTTCTTTTTTTTTTTCCCTGAGTCTGCCGTGGCAAAGCAGCAATGCGATCTCTATTTATTTCCCTGTTCTGCATGCCAGCTGAAAGAACTGTGGTAATTTGTCAGGGAAGGAAGAAGGCGGGAGAAGAAAAGAAAAAAAAAAATCACCTCTGTGTGTTTGTTGCCAGGAATGCTAATTAAAAAGGGACCGGCTGAAAGTTAGAATATTTATAGATAAGAAATTAAATTTCACAGTTCTCAAATAATGATCATTTCAGCTTTGACTTTTTGGTCTTAAAAAAAAAAAAAATTAAAAAGAATAAAAAAAAAATTTATTTGGCAGCATTTCTGCTGAGTCCTCATCAAACCTTCCATCCACCCTTTTTTTCCTGTTTTTTTTTCCCTTAGAATGTCAACCACATGCGCTAGAATAATGTAAAAACAAACAAAAAAAAAACAGACTATGTATGCATTATAATGTATTATGAATATGCTAAGTAGTTCTCCCAACCTCCAACTCTCCAAGCAGAAGACCATACCTGTACATCAAGCAAAACCCTCAGAATAAACACAAATACATACAAATTAGCTGTTACTATAGAAACGATAGCATTCAATAACAAAGCTAACAGTCTGGTTGTGAATGGTTTTTTTTTTTTTTTCAAATTTGAGATGATTTCCAGTAAGAGAACACAGCGAGTATATGGATGCTTCCTGTTTTCTTGCAGTGCATTGTGGGTTTAAAAAAAAAAAGAAAAAAGTGTTTTATTGCACTGGAAACATTTCTTTCTTTCCTTAAAATGGCCGATTCACTGCTCAGTGCCCAAGCTGATTGAGATGCAGCCCGAATGTCTAGATTAGGAATGAAGTGTTAAAGCCAGCATCCAATTCTTCCATATCAAGCTAACCGCACCGTTCCATTTACGTCTAACACGATCGCAGGCGATTATCCGTCATCGTCTTAAACACGAGGCGAAGGAACAGGTTTCAACCCACAGAGCTATGGACAAACTTGACGTCTCCCGACAGGTTTTATGTAATAGGAATAAATTCGACATGGTTTCCTGCTTGTACATTGCTGCTTAGAAAGTTCTGGAATTCTTCTGTCTAAAAAGATTTAAAATATAAAATTTTTTGGGCTGATTTTACTGTCAAAGACAATTACTCCATTCCGCCGTTCATTGTTGTGATTCGTTGATGGCTAAATTGTTCACTTTTGACCCTTTCCATATGTTTCTCAATCAATTCTCTTGATTTCCTGTGGCTTTGGGATGAAATCCACCTTAAAATTCCAGTCGATTTCAGATTCCAGAGTCCCAAATATAGCAGGAACGCCAGGATTTTCGAAACCGATGTCAACCAATATGGTTTAAAAGGATACAGATGTACCATACTTCTGTGTCTTTTTTTTTATTTTAGCAAGTGCTTGTATAGAAAAACATCAAAACTACGTATTATATTATATTACATTATATTCTGCTAGAATGATTGATCCACGACATTCAGCAAAATAGCACTCTGAGCTTTGGCTTAAATGTCCGGATTATAATAAACGTCCGCTGGAAATAGAGTGAAGTCTGATTTAAGGCGTACGATGTGATTTCCGAGCGTTGCGCTGATGCTTTTCATGTGTGCCCTAAGCCACAGCTTGCTGTCCAGCCTTCCATCAAAGAAAAGCACAGTATAGAAGACGCCATGGAAATGCCTCTGGAAGTCTCTAGAGCTGGTATATATAGATATTTATTTATATTTAAATCAAGATTCATAGCTCCAGTAGACATTTTTGGTGTTTTTTCAGATCCTTAAGAAGTTAAATTTGCATGTTTTAGGTCAACTGTAAGCATCAGGATCAGTCATCTTTTGTTGTTTCTCGTCTTTCTACTGGCAGTTTGATAGTATAGACATCCTTTATGGAACAGGAACAGGGACATATTTGGTTGGTAAGACACCGGGAAGCAGAGATCAATCCAGAGATCACGAAGTTTTCAGATTTTCTTTTCTTTTCCTTTTATTTCTTTTTATCTTATAGTCATTAGGTAGAATTTCTTAACAATTCAGAAAGAGGTGGAAATCCAGCCTGAGTTCATGCTACATTTAAAAAATTATAACAAACCTTATTGTATACTTTTATTGCAGTTCTTTTCCTATTCTATTCCTATATATATAGCACTTCACTGAATGTCGCGCCGTATATGGTTGTGTTCGTAACAAATAAAATTAAGAATTTTGAATTTATTAGCTCGACTTATTATTTCGACTGTCAGTGTTGACTTTCCAACTCAGTAAATACATTTTTATTTTATTTTATTTTAAGTAATTTCACAATTATAACTATACTTATAAAATCTAATGAATAAAATTAATAGATAATTTAAAATGTAAGAACAGATATAAAAATATTAATAGATATAAATAATTATTATAATAAAATGCATTAATTAATCAATCAGATAAAATGTAATTAATAACATTAAATAATCCATTAATTAATAAAATAAATAAATAAATAGTTTCACAATATATAGTCCAAAATTTTGCATGTAAATGTTAAATAATGTAATTTTAATTCATTTTTATTTTTCTAGTGTTTTCACAACATATATTGTTATAAAGCAACAAGAAGTATATATATATATATTCATTCAGGTTACAAATTTGAAATTTGAAATGTATACCTACTGAGCAAGCTGGTGTCGTTGGTGAGGAAAAACTCTGAGAGGATATGAAGGAGAAATCTCTGAGGGACACGGGGACACCATCTCTTTTTGAAACAGTGGCACCTGATCCCACCTTCATCATCAACAATTCAAATGGGCTTTTTTTTCCCCAAAATGGCGTCTCTGGCTAGTCTCCATCTACCGTATATGATGTGTTTTGCTATCGACAGCACGTCCTGGATGATTGGATTACGTTTATTGATAAAAATCAATCCCAGAGCGCAAACAGCATTAGGACAAATCAGCCATCTGATTTATGGGATCTGATCAGCACTCCAACTCTGTTCATTAGCAAGCGTAATGCTCGAGTGCAGTCACTGTATTCGTCATAAACAAATCTGTAATAATCTGATGTGCCACCATCCGACTCTGCGGCGCAGACTTCCTGTGAACGAAGTCCCTGGTGTAGTGAGCCCCAGCACTCAGTTTGATCATATAACAGACTGATATCCCAAATCTGAGCTGACACGCATCGCTAAAGATGCCAATGGTAATTAATTAGCATAGAGCAGGAGCTCGGTGCTGTCGGCCCTGGGGGCCGCTGGTATCAGGGTCAGAGCGGCGTCCGTCTCTGTTCCACAGCCAGTTTGGAAATCGAGACTCGCACTGTCACTCTCTGGCTCTGTGATGGCTCCTTGTAGCCTCTGGCTACAAAAAATCCCAGTTAATGAGTGAACTGGATGAGAGATCGAGAGAGCGAAAATCCTCTCACTTCAAGGATTTTATAATAATATTTCAATTGACGTGGAAACAGACAGCAAAAATGTCAGACTGAGTTTTTTTTACAGAGTTTTTGACGCTCTGTCTTTTTTTTTTTCCATCACCCCAGCTGGACAAAACGTTCGGTCTGGTTGCTTATTAAAGCAGAATGGCCTGCATCCAGACTGCTGTGTTTATTTCAGGTGTTATCTCTGATTACAGGAGGCATTCTCTACAGGGAAGAGTCAACCTGGGTCTATTCACACACACACGAACACACATGCACACACACACACACACACACATACACACACACACACACACTAATCCTCTGTCGAACCAGATTTATTCTCTTTGTGTGCTCTGTAGCCTCGTATGTCCAACAATTATGGCCAACAATAACATTGTACACAAACATTTCTATACTCGCCGGCCACTTTACCAGGACCACCTGTACACCTGCTCACTCACACCATTCCCGGTCGGCCAATCACATTACAGAATAGGACATTATTTTCATTTTCATCAAG
This sequence comes from Hemibagrus wyckioides, assembly GCF_019097595.1. Taxonomy (NCBI): domain Eukaryota; kingdom Metazoa; phylum Chordata; class Actinopteri; order Siluriformes; family Bagridae; genus Hemibagrus; species Hemibagrus wyckioides. Next base: position 29,042,267 of record NC_080720.1, read on the forward strand.
GACAGCTTTTGGGGCAGTGGTAGCTCAAGTGGTTAAGGCTCTGGGTTGAGCATCAGGGTTCAAGCCCCAGCTCCACCAACCTCCATTGTTGGGCAATTGAGAAAGGCCCTCAACCCTCCCTGCTCCAGGGACAAAGTATTATAACTGCCCCTGTGCCACTGACCCCATCATCTTTAGCTGAGATATGTGAAGAAAATAATTCCACTGTGCTGTAATGTATGTGTGTCTGTTGTTACCTAAATGAGGAGTTTAGGTTTCTTCCTTGTATCATCTCAGTGAGTTTTTCCTCACCACCATCGCCCCAGGCTTGCGCATTACTGTAGGTATAAATGTTAAGGATAAATAGTTACTTAACTTTGTTTCTATACTTCTGGAAATCTGCTTGCATAAGTGCTATATGAATAACATTACACTGAAAAAATGATAAAAAGGGCAGTGTTAAATGTAAAAGCTTCAGTTAATTTTCACGCCAAATTTCGGTGGTGTGAATGTCAGTGTCAGGGATATGAGTAGCTCAGGAAATGCTGATGTCTGAGTTTTGGACATGGAAGAGTCTCTAGAGACAAAAGAGAGAAATGAAATGAAACAAAAAACAAATAAATGGGGAAAAATCCATTGAATGGACAGACTGCTCTGAGCTGACAGGAAGGCTATAGTAATTCAAATAACAACTCTTTAAAAAGGAAGAAAGAAAAAAGGAATAAAGGAAATTTTTCTCCCTATTTTTCTCTTTTCAGTAAATAATTCACCCAAACAGAACATAAACATCGAACAACTTGTTATTTATTCTCAGGACTTTGGTGTCCAACAGAGTCTCTGTCCGCAACAAAGATGACACACATCCAAAGAAAACCACCTCTCTGCTCCGCTCTACAAGTTTATTGTCCGTCTCTTTCCTTTACCACAGCATACGAAAATCCTCCTCGGGTTTATAGACGCTTTATAGATTGAAGCCATGCGATGCCGAGGAGTGGGGACACGAAAATTATTAGCGGGCCACACAGTAAGTAAACACTCCCTCTCACTGGAAGGCGCCATCATTTCTTGGCACACACCCAGGTCTATTGTTATTGGCATGTAAAATTACGTGCAAACTTTTACAGAAAACGAAGACGCCGCGTTGTACCGGAGTTGTAGCGCTTTACGAGCACTGTCTTGCCTCTCGAAGCTAAAACGACAAATAGAACATTTGGAGCGTTTATCGAAATGACAAATGGAACGTTTATTGAGCTTGTTATGCGCTGTGTAATGCATGCTTTATGTGAGTTGTGTGTCGTGATGGTCACGGTTGTGTTGTGATGTTTCCAGCAGATTTCGCCTGGTCGCTTTTTGGCTCTCGGCCTGGTGTCCTTCAGCGAGGTTCTTTGTTTGAAGCTGATATTCAGAGCATATAGATTCTCACTCACCATATGACGGGTCAGGAGGTCCGGATGGATTTTGGCAAACACACATACACACACATGCAGTGTAGGAGTGTAACACGATGACACTATCTGTATCTGTATCTGTTTAATGCTACAAATATCCAGATCGGTTCGATTCGGATTTCAACCCAAAGCATAACCTATGGCCTAAATCGAAAAGGGTTATGTTTTTTTCTCTTCTTTTATTTTTATTTTATTTCATAAATTAAGTAAGGCAACATAGAATTTTTGACTGCATATATATATATATATATATATATATATATATATATATATATATATATGGTACAAAAATCACATCATTTCAATTCAATTAAAACAACTAATAGCTATAATGAAATATTAAATTAAGAATGAATAAATGTGGAAAATTATTTTCATTTTTTATGCAAACTTCAAAAAAAAAAAAGAAAAGGTCTGGACAGAGCCATAAATAAATAAATAAAAGTAATTTGCGTATAATATAAAATGTATTATTTTTGAATTGTAATAAATAATTATTTACTATTTATTAGATAGAGAAAAGGAGTCTCCAGTACAAACACACATGTATGTAACAAGTTTTTAGTCTTTAATACTCACAAAGCTGCTCTAATGTCCCATCAGGAACAGGAATGCTGTTTCAGAGATGCTTCACAACATTGAATGTTGCTATAAATGGACAAGTGAGTCATTGATGAATAAAAACAAACAAAAACATGTTCAAGAAGATATATATAGTTTGGGATGATATTTTATTGGAAAATGAACAACTTCAGCTTCAGGGGGTGTATTAAGTTTGTCTTTATCACCTCACGGTGTTGTTGATGAGTTTCCTGTAACAGCACACCCCATTGTGTTAACGTGAGCACGCTTTAAAGTTTTATAAATAAGTGGTGGGTTGCTTTAAAGCTTCAAATAATCATGAATTTGATGTTTCAAGAAAGTGTGTGTGTGTTTGTGTGTGTTTGTGTATGAGCATGGAGCATCAGTCCTGGAATGACCTGGCCTCAAATCCCTGTTCTGTTTCATTAGGGATTGTTGCAGGACAGGACCAGAACCAGATCCAGAGGTAATTGTCCTCAACTTTTTTTCCCCCCACATTGCTCTGTGTGAGTGTGTGTGTGTGTTTCAGGTCTCGGGAGAACACTAAAACCCATAATCCCTCTCATCATTTGAACATGTGCCCCCCAGAGTCAAGCAGCAGCCTACTCCTGTTCCAACAGACGCTGCGAGAGAGCGAGAGAGAATGCGAGCGAGAGAGAGCGCGAGAGCTGGAGAAAGGAGAAGGAGGAGAGCGAGTGTTTCACATTCACAGATGATCCTAATTTGGTGCGGTTTGGAGTGTAATTTAGATCAAACATAGCCATGTAAATGAGTCAGGCTTTCTTAATTAGGTGCCTCTGAAGAGGGAGAAAGAGGGAGGGAGATAGAGAAAAGAAAAAAAAATTGGAAGATGGATGAGGAAAAAAATAAATAAAACAATGCAAACCACATCAGTAGGTACGGGCGTGGTTGTTGGAGCTGATATGTACCTACCAAAGCAAGCTGATGTCAGCTCGTCAAACCGGCGAGTCTGATTGGTTGATATCTTCCTATTCCCATGGCACCGAGTAAAGAAATAGGTCAGTTCTTTCTGATTTAGCTGTCTGCATGGAGCTCGGTGCCAGTTTGCACGTATTGCAGGACCTGGGGTGATGCCAGAGATAGACAGACCTCAAACACTCAAGCTTTAACACATATGGTACGTGTATGCGCACATTCGTGATTCCCGCCCACGTGTGTAGATCTCGCTCTTTAAGTACGCTCTCGATCACGTACGTTCACCAGGCACTTTATTAGGAACACCTGTAAACACTCGTTCTTGCAATTATCTAATCAGCCAGTCATCAGATACTGGGAAAGAACTTCAGCGTATGCATCAAACAGAAATGGGAAAGAATGGAAGCTTGTTGGTGCCAGACAGTTGTATTTCCTGAATCAGTAATTCCTGAATTCAGAATTGTGCAAAAATAAAACAAAAACAAAAAAATTATATCTGCAGGTGGAAATGCTTTGATGATGAGAGAGGTCAGAGGCCAGGCTGGTTCAAGCTGACAGGAAGACTGCACAGAAAAGCATCTCTGAAAACAAAACCTTGTCTCTTCTGATGAATGATAGTAGCGTCAAACATAATGGTGTTGGCCTTTTTCTCAAAACACGTGAGGCACTTTGTTCACCATTGAATGTCTTAGTTATGTCCCTCTCCACGGTGGTGCTTAAAATGAAGCTCATTTAAAAGTAGACACCCAGAGCTTTAATAATTTCATAAGTATTTCTGTTTTTCCCTAGCCTACTACGGTCAAAATATTCATAAAACTGTTTCCTGAAAAAATGTGTTGTTTTTTCCCCCATCACGTCTTCATAACTTCAAAGTAAATGCTGATATCAAACCCATTTCTGCTCTCAGAGATGCCCTGAGTGCTTGATCATAAGCATCTAAAGTTTTAACCACTAAAATTCTGTGTAAGGTTATCTAACAGAATGAAAACCAAGGTCTCACGCAGAAAGCCAACAGAGTCCCAAGTCATTTTCAATCATACTTGTGGTGATAAATTCATTTATTAATTTATTTATACTGATTGAAAATGTTACTGATTGAAAGGTTGAAAAGTTGACTACATACGGTGTTACTGGTAAGAAGGATGAAAAACTCACAGTCCTGCACAGACACACAAACACATCTCTTTTTGATCAGGAATTCTCACTTGCTCAGATATATCCGTCCATTATCATATTACGAAACCTCAATCCCAAGCAACGTCAATGCATCCAATCAAACTAATGCACCAACTGGCATGGTGAGTTAACCAGCATGTTTGTCAGGCATGCCAGAGGGTGCCCTCTGCCCTCTCGAGCCTGCTGGGAGACCTGAGCTCTAAAACGAGGAGGAGAGCAGGCTCGAAAGGCCACCTGTGCAGGAGGTAAAGCAGCCTGGTGAGCACGAAAAAGCCCCCTGAGGGACGCCGGGTTAACCACATGGCATGGAGATAGTGCCAATCCTGCCAGGCTGATCGCAGCTCAGGCCTTGAGCCTCATATGCCCAGGGGGATTAGTACCCTGATATGGCCCTAGATCATAAAGCAGCATAGAGCGAGACAGCGAGGAAAATTTTGATTTTAAAAAACATGTTTCATTTCTAAAATATAGAGCACTAAATATATAAATATATAATAAAATAAGTCTTTCAGTATTTAAAAAAAAAAATACAGAAATAAAGCCATCCCTTAATAAAAAAAAAAAAAAATAAATAAATAAATAATGTAAATTTTCAGATTTGCCCATATATGTTGGATTTTTTTTTTTTTTTTTTTAATCTTAACATTCAAACAATTTTGTATACAGTATTGCATGAAAAAACTGGTTATAAGTATTAGGGCGTAGCCAGATGCTTAGCATGTCTGCAAAAATAAATGGAGATATGGAGGGTATATAATATGATGCTGACGTTTCCTACTGAAGTTAAGAAAGTAGCTAGACATCGATTAAAATGGAGGAAAGTACAATAATTCCAATTAATATGACTTCTGACAGGAAAAAAATGACGTGGCCCTGAGGGCCCATCGATTATAATGAGGGGAAACGACCCTCCACTGTGCTGTGTAATGACACACACACACACACACAGAAAAAGTGTGCATCAAAGTTTTCAACTTAACCCACACGTAAAGTTGCTAGAGGTTGTCGCTCTTCTTACAAAATTTCAGTGTACACCTGTTCCTGCTTCTCCTACCTTAATCACTGTGAATATCATATATACACATTTTCATTTTTTTTCAGATTATTAGCAAGAAACTAGCGAGTCTGTCCATGGGCTTCAACTCAATCTCACACAAAGAAATGTGTGTTGTGTTTGTGTGTGTCGTTGTGCGTGGAGTATTCTTGCTAAATGTTTATTTAGCATTTTCAGACGGTTTCTTCAGCACTTTGTAGCATCTGAGATAAAGTCATAAATGTGTCTTCTAACACTGAAAAGCTTTTTGTGGATTTTTCTCGTTAAAATGACAAGCTTTTGTTTTACTTCGAGATAAACAGAAAAGAATGGCTGCTAGGAGAACGACTGTTAAAGCTGCTAAAACATAAGCGATCAAAGGAACTAACTTGTCTCAAGGTATTAAAAATGTATCTATACATGAACAAAAAGTATGTTTTTACCTGTATCCTGTTGCTCCATCCTGCTAACTAATCAGACATTTTTAATCGGTATAAACAAATGAATGATTTTAGATGCTTTCAGTGTGAAAAGTTTTTACCACACAGAATTTCAGTAGTTGAAGATATCAACTTCAGATTTTACAAATTGATGAAGAAGTACTTGGAGAATCTCATACAGCTGAAATGGGTTTGATATCAGCATTTACTATGAAAATAGAAACATTTGTGTGGGCAAAAAAATAACAGATTTTTTTTTGTTTTTTTGTTTCTCTGAATCTATTACCGCTAGTAGGCTAGGTAAAAAGAAAAATATTTATAAAAAAAAACCCTATAAATTCTTAAAGCTCTGAGTGTCTACTTTTATATGAACTGCATATTATACATGAGAAAATACCTTCAATGCTATACATGGAAACAAACATAACATTTTCTGCTAAAGAAAAAGTTTTCTATCAATAAAAAATGTTAGCATTGTCAAATAACAGAATAATCTTCAGGTTTGTATGAGTTGCAAAATCTTCTTCACGCCATCATGTTGTTAATTACGTTCCTACAACAGCGCAGTCTTTTATTCCTTTCTGGAAACATGTACATAAAGCTTTAAGCATTTAGCGTTTATTGTAAATACAGTCATAAGAAAAACCCTAACTACGATCTCTGTCCCTAGCTTAACGTTAACTCTTCAGAACGTTTCATAAAACTTATTCCATGCGAATTCTTATGATTCTGTTAGTCGGAGCCGCAATACACGCTGTTCCGACAGCAGCCTTTATTAGCTAGCATTTAAATGGAAATCAAACTTTGCTGGTCTGTGCTCGGGTTGTCGGGTTTATGATTCCGAGCGTTCGTTCATCTGCTTAAGAGTTGAGGAATGCTATATGGTGTAAAGGGTAATTCAGCAGTAAACTACATCACAGAAACAGCAATAAACTGGTTTTGTGAATAATGCAGCCGCGAGCGCACTCGGTCGCCATGAAAAAAAAAAAAAAAAATGAAACACAAAGATTTATCTGTGTGGAGAGAAACCACACGAAAAAAAAAGAAGAAAAAATTAACACCATTGCATTAAGCTTTTGGCATTGTTCCCGCCTTTATTTAAGCTTTCTAAATTTCATATTAACTGAAATAATAATTGGCTAGCCTGCTTGTTGTTATAAGAATGCTAAATAATTTAACGTGTCAATGGAGGATGCCGAAATTGCCAAACGTGTCTGGCAAGGAGGAATGGGGAAGCGTTTTTGATTAGAAGAGCCACAATAGAGTCAGGAGATGAAGGGAGAAAGAAAGGCATGTCCTTTTTGAGCGATTTGACCCAAAGGACCTGTATTTGTGCCGGATGGCAGTCTTAAACAGGTGTAACATAGCGTATTGCCATGCTAATCACAATCAGAATTCACCTTCGCTGGAATTCAGGGAAAGGTTCTCTAGGTTTCTCCAAGATATCACCATGTTTTACCACCACACCTTCATTACAGTCAGAGAAAAGTGTCTTTATTCCTAAAGTTTCACCACATTTATCAGAATTCGATAATAAAGATTAACGTAAAAGCTTGATCTTAGATCGAAACACACCCTAGATGCTAGTTGACTCAGTCAGGGGGCTAAGAGTAACTCTGTGTGAAACCCAGATGTTTTATGTTATAGGCTTTAATTAAAGAATAGAAAAAATAAAAAAAAAATAAAGCCAAAGTACAAAACTAGAAATGACACTCAGATGCTCTATGTTGCTTTCTTCTTCTTCTTCTTCTTCTTCTTCTTCTTCTTCTTCTTCTTATTATTATTATTATATTTTTTAGCACTTATTCTACACAGGGTCGCAGGGAACTAAGAGCCTATCCCAGGGGACTTAGAGTAAAAAATGCACAAAATAAAAAAGAAAGAAAGAAAGAAAGAAAGAAAAGCTTTATTTTAAATGTTTTAGATAGTAATTACCATAGTACATTAAATAAAAGAAAAATCTAAAATAACATTATATTCTAAAATAAAATAATAGTTTTTATATAATAATAATAATAATAATAATAACAATAACAACAACAACAACAACAACAATAATAATAATAATAATAATAATAATAATAATAATAATAATAATAATAATAAAATCATTATTGGTCATATGAAAATTTTTGTTTTTCCTGACAGGAAGTCACTATTGGTTCCTTTTCTAAAACCTTTATATCAACACTATGCATTGTGGAGCCACTTGAGCTTCATGCCACTACAGTGTGTGTGTGTGTGTGTGCAGGATGTTCAACCTCAGCCTCATCTTGTGCTCCTGCATCACTTGCTGACTCGCTGTGACTTTCAAAGCTCTACACACAAAACTCGAAAACAAAAGAGCAAGGATTTGAGAACCGCCAGTTCACAGACTCGGAGTTTAATTAGTTTCGTCCCTAATCAGGAGATGTAGTGATAAAAGCAAAAAAAAAGTATACAAATATGCATGTGGTGGTGCTCGGTGACATGCCATTACGGTGTGATGCATGATTCTGGTGAGCGCAAGTCCTTTATAATGCCTCTGTATGAAAGGTCAGCATTAAAGGAGGCAGAAAAGGAAGATAAGATGAAGGGAAAATGTTTACGGGATATTTCAGGAGAACGTGTTAGGATGTTGAGGTTGTATCCAGGAGAAAAAAAAAAGATAAGCGAAAGAAAGCTGTCTTTGCTTTTGAATCATGGTGGGTGCGCTGTAATCCCCAGTGCTCTACCTGATATGATTAGAGCTGGTGGAATGGGAGGGAGCAGACAGCAGGAGACTAATCGAGACGAGGTTTTAAAGTAGTTACCTGCCCCGTGTGCAGATTTATCAACATCATTTTCGCGCCCGAGACCTGTACGACTAACAGCTTCCTATCGCACAAAGGGCATCGTCATGAATTATTGTTTCACAGCTAGGTGGAAAATTGTGCTTTTCCTCACGAGCGGGCAAGGGCGATCAATCACGACGGCTTCTTCACCCACTCCGAGTGCTGAGCGTTAGGAGTT